>NW_028250078.1:0-263298 GCF_964263255.1 Lissotriton vulgaris
AGATCGGTCAAATCCATTCCGATTATTGAGCATGTGTGGGAGGAAGGTATGAAAATAATGCAAAATCCAGCCACAGTGATTCCAGTTCTCCCCAGGTTGGAAAAGAAGTAGAAGGCTCCAGATGGCAGTCCAGCTTGTCTTCTTGGTCAGCCGAAGCCTGATTCGGTGATATCACAGGCTGCTCAAAGCAAGTCCAGGAACCCATCAACACCTTTGACTACGCCTCCGGACAAGGACGGTAGGCGCCTGGATAACGTGGGGAAGAGGTTTTCCTCCATGGCCAGCTTACTGGTTCGTGCAGCAAATGCTCTCGCCATTCTAGGCAGATACGATCGCTAGATGTGGTGTGACTTGGAGCTGTTTGTGGAATAACTGCCAGACTCCACGAGAGAAGAGGAAAAGAGGGTTCTGATGGAGGGAGAAAAATCATCCTCTGAAGATATCGACTGTGCTATGGACATAGCGTCCATGGCTTTTCGAGCATTGGCAGGGTCAGCTGTGCTTCGTCGCCAAGGTTGGTTGAGAGCCACCTGGTTTCGTCAGGAGGTCCAAAATAAGATCCTGGACCTCCCATGCTTTTTGGTAAGCGTTTTGATGATGCCCTGCAGAATATAAAAAAGGATACGGACACGACGACGTGTTTGGGATCATTCCACTACCGTAAAGTCCCATTTAAAGGCGCTCGTGGCAGAGGTTTCTCTTCATATAGAGGCAACACCCAACAGAGATATTCCTCTGTCTTCGCAATCCTATAAGACTCAATATTCAAATCAAAGGCACGGACAATCGGCGTCTTACTCTCGCCAACCTCCTCTAGGACGTCCGAACAGTCAGGGACGCGACAACACCAAGAGACAATAGCGGCCTCCTGGCTCTACCTACTGTTCCTCCTCTCCCAGTCACATCAGTGGGGGGCAGGATATCATTTTGCCTGAACAGCTGGAAGTGTATAACATCGGACCAGTGGGTCCTGAATATTGTTCAGAGTGGCCATACGTTGGAGTTCCAAGACCTTCCTCCAACGAGAGCTCCGGGCGCCACCCGCACAAAACATCTGGGACTGCTCCACCTCGATGCCCATCAATTGTTCCTCAAGGGGGCAATAGAACCAGTACCTCTCTCTCAGAGGGGCAGACGTTTTTATTCCAGGTTCTTCCTGGTTCGGAAGACGGCAGAGACTTGGCGCCCCATACTAGACCTACGAGAGCTCAACACTTCTCATCAAACTCTCTTTCAGGATGGTCACTCCAAGAAATTCTTCCTCTTTTGAACCCAGGCACCTATTTGGCGTCTCTGGATTTAGAAGATGCATATTTCCACATTCCAATACACCCAGCTCACAGACAATATCTGCGATTCACAGTGGGAAAGCCATTTCCAATTCAAGGTGCTTCCATTTGGCCTTCGGTATGCACCTCGTGTATTCACCAAAGTGTTGGCACCAGTAGCAGCTTTTCTACGAAAACACTCCCTGGAGGTTTTCCCTTATTTGGACGACTGGCTCGTCAAGGCTCCATCTTTCAAGGAAACCTCTCAAGCGGTTTCGGCTTGCATTCAGTTGTTCAGTCACCTGGGCCTTCAATTGAACAAACACAAGTCAGTTCTACAGCCCTCCAGATCCACAAGGTTCCTTGGGGCCATTTTAGACACAACGCAATGCACAGCTCGTCCTTCAGAAGAACGTCAACAGAAGTTGATCATATCTGCTCGCCAACTGTTCCACAAGAAATGCCTTTCAGTCCGGCAATACAAGTCCCTGCTCGGGTCGATGTCATCCTGCATACCATTAATACCTCCTTGCAGGCTGTGAATGTGTCCTCTCCAGGAAGAGCTAGACAAACAATGGTGCCAGGCAGAGGGATCATTCAACGACAAGGTGTTGGTGACACCAGAAATGAGAATGGCATGCGAATGGTGGCTAGTGCAGGACAATATCGCACAGGGTCTGACGTTCAGAGTTTGACCATCCCCTCTGATCATGACAACGGATGCCTCTTTGGAAGGCTGGGGAGCGGTGCTCCGAGAGCTTCAAGTCAGCCGGCACTGGAGTCCAGAACAGCGTCAGTGCCATATAAATTTTTTGGAGCTAGCGGCCATTCGTTTGGCTTTGCAGGCTTTCCTTCCCAGAGTCCGAAATCATGCAGTGCTGGTCCGGACGGACAATACGACGGCCATGCACTACGTCAACAAGCAAGGAGGAACGAGATCGCAAACTCTTGAGAGCCGAACATCTGGCAGGCTCTCTCAATGTCAAGGCAGATGCCCTGAGTCGCAAGACAGAGGTGAATCACGAATGGGAGTTGAATCAGTCCATTCTGGAGAGTGTGTTCTCTGTCTGGGGGACACCAACCATTAACCTTTTTGCCTCTCCGGTGAACGCCAAATGCCGGGTTCGAGGCATGTGGGCTGCTGAATTCATATCTGTGCATAGATCGCCGCCTAGTGTTGGGTCCGGATGATTGCACATTGTTGTCCTGGAAGAGTCTTCGAAGTATCACGAGATAGGTGGCTCCTTCCCTGGACTACAGTGCGCATGGGCATCGACTCTATCCTCAGATTGTTTTTTTCCGCCATTGGGTTCGGATGTATATTGGTTCACTCTAGTCGGAATCGATATAAACTTCTTAAGGCCAAAAGGCCTTTAGTTTCTTCGTCGGTATAGTCTTGCGTTCGGTGCCTGATTCTTCCAGCTCGGTTCCGAGCCGGATTCCCGAGAACTGCGTGCTTTCGATGCGGAGGGTCCAGTCGACGCCACAGACCCTATTGACTGAGCCCGTTCGAGATGTCCCGTGTGCAACTCCAAGTATCCCCACATCGACGTCCACCCGGTGTGCAACGTGTCTGTCGCCGGATCATGATGAAGCCAGTTGCATGGCGTGTTCCAGTTTTCGATCCAAGAAGACGCTTAAGCATCGACGCGCTGCACACCAGGAGGCCCAGCAGATTGCACCGGCGCCTGTGGACATTTTCGATGCCGGGGATGATGAGGGAGCTGACCGGGAAGTTAGTGAAAACCTGTTGAATTCCGCGTCGGAGGTCGACTATAACTACGACGCGGACGCTGAAATGCTCGAAGCAGAAGAAGTCGTCGACGAGGTAGGAGACGACGATGGGGCCTTTGGGGCCATGGAAGATAGCTCGAGCGAAGAGAACTCAGACTGACATTGGGGCTGAAACGTTTCAAAAGGCTCAGGTCGAGGGATTGCCACTAGGCCTTACCCAAGATCTTCCTATGGGTTCTACGGCCCCGCCTTCGGGCTCGGCTACGGACATTGCTATTGAGCCGCACCCTGCAAATTCGAAACCGAAAGTAAAAACAACGGTCTCGACGCAAGTGAAAGCACTGGTGCCCCCCTTGAAACCGAAAGTGCGCATTACTTTGGTCGGATCGAAGGCCTCTGCCCTATCGGCACCGACGAAGCAGAAGGGTGTTGTCGATTCGAAGACACAGGTCAAGGGCGTCGAGACGAAGTCTGCCACGCCGAAGACTAAGGTCAAGGTAGTCGAGCAGAGTAAATCGGCGCCGAAGGTGGTCGACACCAACAAAGGACTCGGTGATCCGAAGGTTCTCAAAACACCGCGTCAACAAGACAAGGCCAAAAGCGGCGCAACCCACGAGTCCACTTCTAGTGGTACCTCGAAGGATCCCGTCGACTTGGCGTGGCCGTCCGCCTCTTTCTCCAAGCAGGTGGCGGACTCCCTAAAGCGCATCAAGGAGAAGGCCTCGACTGTCGCCCCAAAAGATCCTCCACCTTCGAAGTCTGTCGATAAACCTCCAAAAGCGTCGACGCCCATTCACTTCACGTTGCCGCCGAAAGTGGCGCCGAAGTTCACCCCTAGGATGGTCGCCAGCGTGCCCGAGAAGGTGTCCTCCGTGCCGAAGTCTACGACAGTTTTCCCGGCTTTAAAGCATCGACAATCTTCGTTGGAAGAACAGCAAGAACATTTTATCGATGCCGAAACAGGCAGACTTTCCCTTCATAAACGGAAAATTGCCCCAGAACAGCCAATGAAGTCCTATACAATTCCTTTAAAGAAAAAGGATTCCACTTAAACTCCTGTTCTTGTGGAACCACTTTCTCCACATGGCCATGATGTCTCACCCACTTACTCTGACGTGGACGCTGGGGAAGGTGATGATGATGAGTACAGCTATCCTGTCTACACTGACCCAGATGATACCAATGAACCCTGGGCAGCTGGTGCTGACCCAGGTGATCCTCACTCTACCCCAGACACTCAAATGTATGCTTTGAAAACGTCGCCTACAGAGGATTCTGCAGCGTTTAATGCCCTCATTGAAAGGGCAGCTAAATATCACGACGTCCAGCTCCATGCTGACCCCATTGAAGTGGACTTTCTTTTTGACACCTTTTCTGTCTCAGAGAGGACTGTCAAGACTCTGCCTATGTTGAAGGGTGTCTTAAAGCATGCTGGGGAGATCTTTAAAGAGCCTACGAGAGCCAGGGTGATAAACCCTAGAATTGAGAAGTATAAACCGGCACCTAGTGACCCTACTTGCATCAAGGGACAGTTGCCTCTGGACTCTCTTGTTGTTTCTAATGCCCGGAAGAGGGCTAACTCACAAACAACTGGTGATGCTCCTCCCCCAGATAAAGAATCTAAGGTGTTTGAGGCATCGGGGAAAAGGGTGGCAGCTCAAGCGGCCAATATCTGGTGCATTTCAAATACACAAGCACTTCTAGCAAGGTATGACAGGGCACACTATGACACACTGGAGACCCTGTTGCAGCACCTGCCAGATGAATACAAAGAGGCAGCTGAGATGCTCATCCAAGAGGGGAAGCTGATATCCAACGCTTCTATTAAATGTGCACTGGACGCGGCTGACACCGCGGCCAGAGCTATAAACACTAGTGTCATGCTGAGACGACATGCCTGGCTCAGAATCTCAGGATTTGCAGGATTTTCTCAGGAGATGCAGACAACCATTCTTAATCAGACGGTTAACCCCGATCATCTATTTGGCCCAGAGGTGGACACCACCTTGGAGAAGATCAAAAAGGACACTGAAACTGCTAAGTCCATGGGGGCTCTGAAGTCCCAGCACTTCAGGGGTGGTTCTTTTCGTCGCTCAAGCACTAGACGTGTTTCCAGAGGCCAGCTCTCCCAAACCGCACAGTACTATAAAGGCAACACGCAGACCACATACACCAAACAAAATCGACGTGGATATCGTGGAAACAGCGCCAACGGCAGAGGTCGTGGAAACAATAACTCCAGATCCTCCGCCACTAACAAACAGTGACGCCTAGTCACTGCCCCCCGACCACGCAACACCGGTCGGGGGGGGGGGGGCGGGGGGACTCCAACGGTTCCTGCCAGTCTGGAAGTCCATCACCACAGACAGGTGGGTCACACAGCTTATACAGTACGGTTATTGTCTGGAGTTGACATCCACTCCACCCAACATACCCCCAAGACACCGTCGTATGTCCGCCGAGCACTTGCACTTATTGCAGAAGGAGGTCCTCGTCATGCTGCAAAAAGGGGCAATCAAGCTCGTGCCTGTGCAAGAAAGAGGCACAGGGGTTTACTCCCTGTACTTCTTAATACCAAAGAAGGACGGGTCCCTCAGACCCATACTGGACCTCAGACCCCTCAATCAGTACATCCTGTCGGAGCACTGTCACATGCTGACCCTGCAGCAAGTCCTACCGTTGCTCAGTCAAGGGGATTTTCTCGCAACCTTAGATCTGAAGGATGCGTATTTTCATATTCCGCTGCACCCGTCACACAAAAAATACCTACGGTTCACCATCCACAACCAACATTACCAGTTCAAGGTTCTGCCATTTGGGGTCAACACGGCACCCAGGGTGTTTACAAAGTGCCTGACGACAGTGGCAGCACACCTAAGGAGACAGAACATTCACGTCTATCCTTATCTGGACGACTGTGCCACAGATCATCCTGACGACGGACGCTTCTCTCTAGGGATGGGGAGCTCATGTACTCCACTACACTGTGCAGGGACTATGGACACCACAGCAAAGGAAAATGCACATCAATGTTCTAGAACTGATGGCTATCTTCATGGCAGAGAAACATCTTCCTCATGGCAGAACACCTCCCAGGCAAGGACAATCAGATGGCGGACCTGCTCAGCAGGTACAACCACCAGATGCACGAGTGGGAGATACATCCATCAGTACTCCACCCGTACTTCCAAAGGTTGGGTCATCCAGAGATAGACCTGTTCGCCACAAAGGAGAACGCAAAATGCTGAAGCTTTGCCGGCAGGTTTCCACACCCACAGTCGCAGGGCAATGCGATATGGATTAACTGGTCAGGCAAATTTGCGTACGCTTTCCCCCAGCACCTCTCATACCGCTGGTGGCACGCAAGCTGAAGCAGCACTCGATGACTCTCATCCTGGTTGCTCCAACGTGGGCTCGCCAACCATGGTACACCACGTTTCTGGAACTGTCCGTGGTGCCGCATCAGCGGCTGCGCCTCACACCCAGGCTTTTGACTCCGAACCATGGCGACATTCAGCATCCAGATCCGCAACAGCTCAACCTGGCGATCTGGCTCCTGAGGTCTTAGAGTTTGGCTACCTCAACTTACCTCCTGACTGTATGGACATCATCCGGGAGGCAAGGAAGGCCACCACAAGAGCATGCTATGTGGCGAAATGGAGGGGGTTTGTCATTTATTGTGCAGACCACAACATTAACCCGCTGGGTGCAGCTATTCAAAACATCATTTATCTCTTACATCTGTACAAATGTAATCTGGCCTATGCTTCCATTCGTATACTTTTATCCGCAATGGCTGCTTATCTCCAAAACAGACAGCAGCTCTCACTTTTCAAGGTGCCTGCCATTAAAGGTTTTCTGGAAGGACTCAAACGAGTCATTCCTCCGCGGACGCCACCAGCTCCAGAGTGGAACCTCAATGTGGTCCTCACCAGGCTGATGGGTCCCCCTTTTGAGCCACTGCATTCCTGCGAAAATCAGTTCTTAACATGGAAAGTGGCTTTCCTTATAGCGATTACGTCGCTACGACGAGTTAGTGAACTCCATGCACTAACTATTCAAGAGCCATTTATTCAGATTCATTTTAACAGGGTGGTGCTTTGCACTAACCCTAAATTCCTTCCTAAGGTACTGTCTCAGTTCCATATCAACCAGACTATAGAACTACCTGTGTTCTTCCAAAATCCAGAGTCACTTGCGGAGAGAATGCTCCACATACTTGACGTCAAAAGGGCCCTAATGTACTACATTGATAGGACCAAAGATTTTAGGAAGACTAAACAACTCTTTGTTGCCTTTGTGCCACAACACAGAGGTAACCCCATTTCCAAGGCTGGTATAGCCAGGTGGATCGTTGAATGTATTCAGATCTGCTAACAGAAAGCCAAGCGCACTCTCACCATTCCACCACAGGCCCACTCCACCCGCAAGTTGGGGGCCTCCATGGCTTTCCTTGGGAATATTCCTTTGAAGACATATGTAGAGCAGCCACATGGTCTACCACACACATGTTTACAAAACATTACTGTTGATGTGCACTCCAAACAGCAGGCAGCTGTAGGGCAGGCTGTTCTACTAACACTTTTCCAAACTGCTGCAGCTGGCACGGGCGGCCGCAGTTAATGGAGGGACTGCTATGTATTCTATGCACAGATATGAATTCAGCAGCCCACATGCTTCGAACCGAATATGCTACTTACCAGTATGCATCTGTTCTTGGCATGTAGGGCTGCTGACATTCATATCGCCCGCCCTCCTCCCCGGCGCCTGTAGCGGCTGCAGCATTCACACATACTTCTAGCATGGTCATCATTCACTTAGTTTCACTCCATCTTGGCCACAATGGCTAAAAACAATCTGAGGATGGAGTCGATGCCCATGCGCACTGCAGTCTAGGGGAGGAACCACCTATCTCGTGATACTTCGAAGACTCTTCCAGGACAACATGGTGCAATCATCCGGACCCAACACTAGGCGGCGATCTATGCACAGATATGAATGTCAGCAGCCCTACATGCCAAGAACAGATGCATACTGGTAAGTAGCATATTCGTTTTTCGCAAGCAAGGTTCACCATCAGGAATCTCTGGGGAACGCCCTTTTGATGGCCTGGTACAGCGCATTCTTTTACTCTTTTCTGCCAATTCCCCTCATTCCTCGAATACTCAGGAAAATGAAAGCGGAACCATGCAAGATGATTCTCATTGCACCAGCTTGGCCCTGGCAATTTTGGTACACAGAACTCCTTCTACTCTCCCAAACTCATCCAATTTGCTTGCGACCAATTCCTTCCCTATTGTCGAGGAATCAGGGACAAGTTTACCATCCGGATCCGAAATCACTGCACTTGACAGCGTGGCTCCTGAACACAGAGTTCAGTCATCTGAATCTCTCTCAGGAATGTAAAGACGTTTTGTCCCAAGCTCGAGCTCCGAGCACTAATAAGACTTACAAGGCTAAATGGAAGAGTTTCTGCCTGTGGTGTCAGAGACAAGATCTCCATCCTTACAAATCTCTACCTCATCAGCTTTTGCTATATATACTATCATTGGCAAAGTCTGGGTTGGCGCATTTATCTGTTAGGGTACATCTTGCAGCCATTTCGAGGTTTAGGCGCAGATCTTCAGGCCCTTCCTTATGGTCCTCTAGGATTGTTAAACAATTCTTAAAAGGCTTGTTTCGAATGTATCCTCCAGTTCGCCCTCCTCCACCAGTTTGGCAACTCAATCTTGTCCTGGCTCAACTCATGAAAGCTCCTTTTGAGCCGGTGAACAAAGCGGACTTGAAATTCCTGTCTTGGAAACTTGCCCTCCTCTTAGCTCTAACATCAGCGAGAAGAATGAGTGAGCTTCAAGCCCTCTCCATAATGCATCCTTTCCTGCAATTCAAAAGAGATGTCCTTATCCTTCGCACCAATCCAAAATTTATTCCTAAGGTGCCTTCTGAGTTCCACTTGAATGAACCTTTGATTTTAAAGTCTTTCTTTCCGCGCCCTTCAACGCCTGCGGAACGCACATTACATTCTTTGGATGTTCAAAGATGCTTACAATTCTACTTCGAGCGCACCCAACCCTTTCGGAAATCATCCCAATTGTTTGTGTCCTACAGCGCACCACGGAAGGGTTTCCTTTGGCAAAGAGTGGCATTTCCCGCTGGATCTCCAGTGCGATTCAATTCTGCCATCAGGAGGCGAGCAAGCCTTTGGACAGAAAAGTCCGTGCACATTCCACAAGGTCTGTGGCATCTAAGGTGGCTCTTTCCTCTGGAGTCGCCATTAAGGACATATGCAGGGCAGCAACGTGGAGCAGTACACATACCTTCACGAAGCACTACTGCCTGGAGTCTGCAGGACGAGATGACATGGCTGTTGGTCAAGCAGTTCGGCGGAATCTGTTCCATTGAGAGGTGAGCTTTCCCTACAAGCCCTCCATCCTGGTGAGCACATTTTGTTTTCTTGTTTGCTAAGCTATAAGTTTATATGCTTTATGGTTATGTGATGCCATGTATCTACAAAATGTGTCTTGCTTATTACTGCTAGCTGCTCTGATACAAAGCATGGGAATCTATAAAAGTTCCAATACTGGGGCAAGAAAACAAGTTACTTACCTGTAACTTTGGTTCCCCAGTATTGGTAACTTTCATAGATTCCCAGGGGGGCGGAGCTAGCCGGCAAGCGTAATGGCCGCTTAATCCTGCAGCTCTGCCGTGCACAAACCAGGCAATCCTTCAAAATCCTTCCCCAGCGACGTTCGAGGACCGGCCCCGGCTCTCGCAACCTGCCCGGAGTGTGGGGAACGGGCGGACGACCCGGCGGCGGCGAGAGAGCGGGGACGAGGCAGAACGGGAGAGTGCTGCGCCGTGGTGGAGCAGGGCCGCAAAGCCGCGGGCTGGATTTCGGAGGGCCCCGTGTGGCGTGAGGAGACGTGCGGCAGCGGTCGCCGAGAGGTACCGGTCCAGCTGCCCCTCCCGAGGGCGGGGAGCGACGGTGTGCCTGGGGTTGACGGGCCCCCCCCCACACACACCCCACACACCCCCGCGACACTGCCCAGCGGAGCGGGACCTGGGGAACTTGCCCCCTCCTCCGAGATCATTGCTGAGGGGCTAAGGAGAGTTACGCCGCCCCCCCCCCCCCCCCCCGGGGGTCAAGCAGACGAGGGCCTGACTCTGGAAGACCCCGGGGCATTATAACGGAACACACTTGGTGGTGGGCGAGCTCGGGTGCTCCTACCCTGACCAACTTAAGCAGGGCAATGAACTACCCTCAGGAAGACCTTCGCGCCCTTTCTACACTCGGCGCCTGCTGTGCTGGAGGTGCGGGCGCCATTGAGGAGGCTACTGACATTGCGCTTGAGGGGTAAAATATCTCTTGGTCCCCACGAGGCCGGCCTCTTGACCGACGGAGCCCCCGTTCCACCCAGCTGGCCCTATAGAGTTGAATCTGGCTCGATCCTATCTCTGGCGGGATACGCCCTGGTAACGATAGCCCGCAATGCCGCAGAACCCCAGTCGGGGGGCAGTTCAAGGTGCGGAGCGGACCGCAGGTGCCAAAGCCTTGTGATAATTCGCCCTGAGGCCTACCTCGGCGGTCCTACGTTTTTGTGCGGCCTCTAGGAGCGAGTGGTGGCATAATGGGCAAGGGCGATAGGACTCAAAGTAAACTGCCCTTCTCGCAGAAGCGTTTATTACAGCAGGGCCCGGTTGCAGAGGGTGCCCCGACGGAGCGCTTGGTGGAGGCTCCGAGCGTGGACTCCGACTTAAAGACTATGCTACTCTCCATGGAGCAGGGTATCCAGTCCAGCATCTCGGCCCTGGGTCCAAGATCGACGCGATGTCCTACAGGATGGATCGAATGGCGGAGAGGCTGGACAAACATGCCGAGAGGCACGATATGGCAGAACGAAGAATGACGGAGGTGGAGGAGGCGCAAACCGATCTGGATACGGCGCAGAAAAAGATGGAGCGGATGATGCGGACACTGCAAGATAAAACCGAGGATTTGGAAGCGCGTTCTCGGCGCTGTACCGTACGCATCACAGGCCTTCCGGAGTCTACAGCGACGGGCCCTATGGAGCGCTTTGTGGAACAGCTCCTAGTGAAACTTCTGGGAGACGGAGTATTCTCAAATATGTTCACAGTGGAGAGAGCACACAGATCGCTGGCACCCAAACCACAGCCTGGCGCGCCTCCGCGCCCTATCATAGCGAAACTTCTCAACTATAGGGACAGAGACACTGCGCTCGGTTTGGCACGCTCAAAACATAACCTGCAATATGAGGGGTTGGCTATATCCCTGTACCCGGACTTTACGGCTAAGGTGCAGGAGGAGCGGGAGCAGTTCATACCGCACAAAAAACGTCTGAGGGAGATGGGTCTGGACTACGCGCTGTTGTATCCGGCTAAGCTGCGCGTCAACAAAGGAGGCCACTCGTATCTTCACGGATCCTAAGGCGCTACAACAGGCGATGAAGTGATGGTCGAGGGAAGCGAAAGGGGGCTTGGACAAGAACCACGAGGACGACGAAAGCGACAGCCGACTGGACGACCAGGATTGAATCTTTCTGGTTTGTGTTGTCCTGCTGTTCGCTGGGTGGATGAGCAGCGGGATCCCGGATTATTCTCGTTGTGGCCAACTCCAGGTGGGGTGAAGGACCTCATGATGCACTCTGAAGACTGCAAGCCGCATAGATAAGTGATGAGGGGGGGGGGGGGCTGCCCCGGTTTCACGTTTTTGCGCGTCCCCGGTCCTGGCACCTGCTGGGGCACACCACAGGGTACGTTTCCGTAGATATCGAGGGCTGAAGGAACTGGACCTGGGACAATTTGCCAAACAAGGTCCTGGGCATGTCCCACACGGGGGCGATGTGACACTGATTACTGTTATTTTATAGAACGTTGCACTAACTGGGGTTCCTGTGCATGGCGGGAGCGGGTGGAAAGGCTGACAAGAGTTCTGAGACATAGGTAGAGACTATGACATTTGGCTACCTAGGCCCCGCGTGTTAAGCATACTGTTCTGTTGGTTGACTGCAGTTGGGGTGGGTTCTCTGGGGAGTGGGGTGGGTAGAACACTGTCGGACCGGGTTGGGGTGGGTCTGCTGTGGGTGGGGGGTTGGAGAGTGCTGCTTGGGGAGTTGCTGTTTCTGGGGGGGGGGGGGGGGGGGGGGGGGTAGGGTGGGGGGGAAGGAAGTTAGTTTCAGACTGTTCGCTGCACCCTTTGGATGATTCGAGTAATGTTGGTGTCATGGTAGCATTGTATTGTTGTATGGCCTCAGTTGGCCCTGATGGCTAGTGCCCGGGTGACGAACTTGGATAATCCTCCTGATACCTTAAGAGTGCTGACCTGGAATGTCAGGGGTCTCAATGACCACAGGAAGCTGAGGAAAGTACTCCATTATCTACAGAGACAACATGTAGATCTGGCTCTCATTCAGGAAACCCATTTACCGCTCACGAGCAAGATGCTGCAGCACAGGGGCCTATTGGGCAATTCTACAGTGGCGGGCTACACTACACATTCTAGGGGTGTCATGACATGGGTGAACCCACGCTCTAAATTGGTCCTGCGACCGCTTAAGGCAGATCCCGAGGGCCGTTACCTCATTTCGAGGTGCGAGGGTTAGGGACATGACTTAATTGTAGTTAATGTGTATGGCCCGAACTATGACTCCCCTGACTTCTATTCCCGGTTGGCCCTCTGTTGTAGAACATATGCCTCAGCACACATGCTCTGGGGGGGGGAGATTTTAACCTAGTGCTAGACCCCGGGTTGGATAGGTCTTCTGGCCCCGCGCGAAAGCCAGCTGCGGTGACCCTACAAGCAGAGCTGTTGACTTTAGATCTAGTGGATGTGTGGAGGAGCAGGAATGCGGGCAGGGGTGGGTTTACACACTACACACTACTCTTCCTTTCATGACATACATACCAGGATCGACTACTGGTTGGCTTCTCATTCCATCACTAGCCAAATTGTAACTTGCACTGTACTCACGCGAACACTGTGACCACTCGCCAATACTGTTGGTCCTGGTGACGCCGAACCGCAGGATCCCCCCATTCACCTGGCGCTTCCCGCCATATGCCCTATTGGATGATACCTTTAGAGGGGAACTGGTGGAGGAAATAGACCTCTTCTTTGAGAAGAACCTGGGCTCAGTGGATAACTTCCACATGGTCTGGGAGGCCTTCAAGGTCTTCATTCGCAGGGTAGCCATGACCAAACACTCCAGTGTACTGAAGGCCAGACGACAGCGTCTCCGCGCTTTGGAATCTCAACTGGCGGACCTAGAGACAAAACTCTTGACTGACCCTGACCCCACTGTGGCTGACAGACTGAGGTCGCTAATCTCGGAATTTAACGAAGAGGCGGACAGGGAGGTCTGTTACATGGGGAAATACGCCTCGGCGAGGACTTACGGTGAGAGTGAGCGCCCTAGCTCGCTGTTAGCCAGACTATTGCGGGAAGATAAAAAAAACCCCAGACTGACAGAACTTGAAACCCCGGGAGGGAACACGGTCACGACAGACGGGGACATTCTCTCTGCCTTTCGTGACTACTACTCTGACTTGTACACTACCAAAACACACGATCTGGAAGCGGACATGGACGATTACCTAGAGCATATACAACTACCATTTTTAGCGCAGTCGGACAGGGAGTTTCTCATGTCACCCATACAGGCGGACGAGCTCTCTGAGGCCCTAGCTACCATGCGCGCACACAGCGCTCCCGGGATAGACGGACTGACAGTCTGCTTTTATAAAGCCTTCAAGGACAAACTCATCCCACACCTGTTGTCCCTGTTTGACGAGATATGTGAGGAAGGTAGCATGCCCTGCACTATGAGAGAGGCCCTCTTGGTTACCATACTGAAGCCGGGCAAACCCCCTGGTGTTTGCAGTTCATACAGACCGATATCACTCTTAAATGTCGACGCTTAACTTTATGCCAAAGTCCTGGCCGCCTGACTGTCCCTTATCGCACCAGAGGTGGTTGCTCCAGAACAGTCCGGTTTTGTTCCCGGGACGAAACTTGTCCTATAATATACGCACGGTGTTGGGTACTATGCAGCATGTGCGTCAGGATGCGAAGGCTGTCGCCATCTTCTTGGACATGGAGAAGGCGTTCGATTCTATCGAATGGCCATTCATGCTAAAGGTCTTGCGTTGTATGGGACTGGGTGAGCAGTTTTTACAAATGATTGGCACGCTGTACTGGAGACCGGTGGCTCGGGTGCGACTAGGAGATCTGGTCTCGGACCCCTTTCACATCAGCAGAGGCACGAGGTAGAGCTGCCCCCTGTCCCCGTTGCTATACGCCCTCATGGCTGAACCACTCGCATGCGCACTACGGGAGTATCACTGGCATAGGGGGGTCAGCTTTCCGTCCTACAAAATAGTCATCTCGACATATGCGGACGATACGCTACTTTATGTCCGAAATCCGGAGTCCAACCTTTCACCTGTTCTCCGAGAGGTAGTGCGTTTTGGCGCCCTCTCGGGCCTTAAGGTTAACTGGGAGAAATCGGTGGCGTTCCCACTGACCCCAGTGACGGATCGCTTTGACATGGAATATCCGTTACACTGGTCAGCTGACCCGGTGAGATATCTGGGCATAATGATTCACACTGACCCAGAGGTACTCTTCAATGAAAACTATGGGGTGGCTTTCAGTAAGTGTGAAGACGTAGAACGATGGTGTAAGCTCCCGCTTTCCTTGATGGGCCGCGTAGCCATCATGAAGATGGTGATTCTCCCGGGATTTTTATTCCTATTCACCACCCTGCCCATAATTCTGTCGAGAGCCTTCTTTCGAAACCTAACAACTTATGACCCGTTTGGCTTGGGGGGGGGGGGGAGGGGGGGGGGCAGGCAGCCGCGTGTCCGGTGGAGCACTCTTACACTCCCGTGTGAGTTGGGTGGACTGGGTGCACCTGATCTGGAGAGATATTATAGAGTGGCCCAGGCAGCGCACTTGCACACATGGATTCATGGTGACAAGAACATCCCACACGTACGGATGGAGCGGCTTTTTGCGGAACCTCTTCCACTTCCGACCACGATCTGTACTCCTGTTGATCGTAGGGTGGGTGTTTTGGACTCGATAACGGCTACTAAACATGCCTGGAATGCCTTACTGCAGGCTAGGGAAGTGCTGCTATACTCCCCTGCGATGGCGGTGGAGTGCCTGCAGTAGCTGGCCCCCGTTGGGGACAGAAACTTACTCCGGACACTGCATGAGCTGGGGCTTGAGACTGCGGGTGATCTGTTTGAGGATGGTAAGGTCAAAACGTGGGACCAGGTTACTCAGAGCGTTGAGGGCTCGACTCTGTTACAGCGGTTCCAATTCCACAGACTTAGGAGTGCCTTGAGAGACGTCCTAGGCCCAGATCTAGCTGAGCCACCGGATATTCCAGATCTCTCGTACGTCATAGCTACAGCGTCCCCACGGCATTTGACAACGCATCTGTACAAGAGCAGTGTCTCCTACAGAGTGCAGGAGCCTTCCAAGGCCCGACTGGCTTGGCAGACTGACCTCGAGACAGAAAGACGATTCGATGTGGGCATATTGTTGTGCCAATACCAGGAAGGTGTCTCTGAATGGACTACACGGGTTGGTATACTTTAAACTCCTACAGAGAGTTTATTACACTCCTGAACGCTTGCATCGCTATGGCCTCAGACAATCCCCTGAATGCGAGCGCTGCTACGCACCGGTGGCGGACTTCCTGCACATGGCGTGGGGCTGCCGCAAGATATGAGTTCTGGGTGTCGGTCATTTCGGAATTAAGCAAGATACTTGACCATGAACTGCCGATCGATCCGGCTTTGGCACTGCTGGACTATTCGAAACCCCTGCCGGTGGCGTGTAGAAGGTTGGCGGATATGGGACTACTGTTGGCGAGACGTACGGTGGCGCAGTGCTGGATGAGAGGACCGACCCCGACCAAAAAACGATGGGCCAGGGACATGGTATACTGCTGCACACAGGCGGAACACTACAGCGAGCTCCTCCCTCCCACCAGCAGGCCAATGAACTTCTGGGGCTTATATAACATCTTCAGAAACGCTAGGGAGGACACAGTGGACACGCAGCGGGCGGAGAGGGAGGATACACAATAGATGACACACACACGCTACATTCAGAAGACCTTAGTCGAGGACAGGGCTACGTGGATTAGGGAGACATGGCGACGGCTGGGTGGAGTACTGAAACCCGGCTGTCCTGGGGCGAGAGGCAGACGTTGATGCAAAGGGGTGGTTACACAGGGAAAAGTCGGCACACGCCCGGCCTACTCAGTAGGGGACACGCCAGGGGCGAGAGAGGTGGACACCAACACAAGGACTAAAGATAACACAGCCAATAGCAGACGGATCAGCGAACGGGTAGGATAACGGGAGGGAGGGAGGGGGGGTGGGGAGTTCTATGGGAGGTGTTTACTTGTTGGTATGTGGGGGGGGAGGGATGTCCACTGCAGGGGGAGAGGGGGGATAAAATACAAAATACACCTGCTTTTCTGGTTTTACAGCATACGACCTACGTATACTACCTTCTGTGAGTATGGAGGTACTGTCATATGCTTCGTCATGGCACCGACCGAAGCTCACGAGTGGACTGCCCAACTGTAAGGTGATGTAGCGCCGCCGTACCCCCGGGTTGAAGGCATCAGGCTGTGTACTTCGAATGGACTGTTTATTGTCTATACGCGTCATTACATCATTACTGCATCGCCGGCCCGGGGGGGTTGTAGGCGTAAAGCTGTGTATGACTTGGTCCAATTTAATAAAGGTGTTTAAAAAAAACAAAAAAAAAACTTTCATAGATTCCCATGCGCCCACCCTCCTCCCCTGGGAAAGCTCAGTTTTTTTACAGATGTGGCGGTTTTTTCACAACGGCTAGGAAAATCTGAGGCTCTGAGCTCTCTCAGGAAGGTTCTAGGAGGTGAGGCTTCTCTGATTGGTCCTGACAAAAGTTTGGTCTCTTTTACACAAAGAGGGTGATAGGACACAAAAGGAGATGAGGCCTAGGCCTATTTTTTCGCTTTTGTTTCTATGATTGTGATACTACCGAGGCTCCCATTCCGACAACGGGGAATAATACAAAGCATGGGAATCTATGAAAGTTACCAATACTGGGGAACCAAAGTTACAGGTAAGTAACTTGTTTTCTTACCATGGGCTTCAGTGTGACCCGACCGCCACCCGTTGTACTGGAGGCACACTCTGGTCCGGGGACCGGGCGGATATCTTGCGCGGCGCTTCCCATGCGGAATAAAACAAAGGTGGACACAGGCAGTATTAGACACAGCGCTCTGCATTAACAAACATCGCCAACTGGGGACCGGTGGCTTTGGTGTCCCTCCTCACTTGTTGAAAACACCCCTCTCCTGGGACTCAAACACCTCTGGACTGAACTAACATTGTGAGGGTTGGGAATCTGCACTACACAGGTGCTGGAGCCCCGACAATCTCGTGGCCTTGAGACCTGGAACTGGCAATCGCCACCCCTACGCGGGGGAACAAGGTCCTGAACAGTAAAGTACCCCATGCCCAACTACTGCCAAGGCCAAACCGTCGTGAAACACAACACAGAGGGCAGTTCCACTGGCTGATGGGCACCGGACACATCAGCACCTGGCATGGGGATAACTTCTGGGGCTGCCTAATTCTACTGGAACAAACCTCACAGACTGTACTATCAGTAGGCACCAGCTGGGAGAGCTGCATCCCTCACAGACTAGGCACCAGCTGGGAGAGCTACATCCCCACAGAAGTGCCGTTGCCGGCGCCAGACAGAGAGCCACTATTATTTTGGGAGTGAGACTGCCCGGACACTCCTGGACTTATTGGAACCTCAAATAATTAATACGCCACAGTGGCTGTTATTAACACTCCAGAAGAAGACAGCTACTGACCACCGGCATTTTCTGTGGGGCGGCGAAGGGTCCATCCTGCTAGATAGGCGTACATTGTGCAAGTACATGGTCTTCCCGTCGTCACATAAACTATCCTCTATTGATACGCAGTTATTTTACCTCTCCCCACAAATCCAAGGGAGGTCCGCCTGTACAGACTAACAAGCTAGACAAATATGCAGTTCCCAGACAGCTAACACCTGAGAGTGGGACTTCAAGTGAACCCACAAACAATCCTGAGCCTTCACTGAGCTCCATATTGACGGCTATCCAACTCCTGGGGACAACACTAAAAACCAAAATTGAGATGGTCTCCATAGAAATAGTGTCCTAAGGGATGCCATCAGTTTTCAATTGATCGCACTTATTCACACTTTACTTCACTCGCCCCAGGGTGGAGGGCGACACCTTAGGAGCACCTATTGAATTTGCATACCTTTGACTCAACTTTTTGAATTTCAGGCTGTGCATGGGCCAATTTAATTCTAAAGCATTATACAGTTTATCTCACCCTACGACCCATAACACGCTCTTAAAACCGTTCTACATTTGTTACAACTTGGAATACGAAGACATCGCTCGCTCTACAGAAGCTAGAGCAGATACCTTTGCATTTGCTAATGAGTAAGCAACTAGAATATATGCTTTAATACAAGACGACATATCAGTCATCCACGGCCAGGAGCAAAGAACAGAACATAAAACAATTGTTGTATCTGTCGAAACGTAGGATAAATCAAAAATTACACACCAACACCTTGGTGAAGTCTCACGACACTGCGCATTCCCCGGGGCCTGCCAATTGCGCTAAAGCCTTCATTGTGCAAGAACTCAAAATCATTACATGATCGGTGGTATGCTATACTAAATAAGTGTAGTTTGGATCTGATCCTTTTAATCATTGAAGAGTTATCGAATATACTTATTGAACTTGAAAAGGAGATATCAGAAACCACAGAAGAACTAAGCAAAAGCATGTCAGCAGAAGAATTGGACACATTCATCACAGATATGAAACCACAATTAGAAAAACACATCCATGATCGCACGATAAGAAAATACCGGCGTGACACGCAGGACTATAAATTGGGTGAAGTTTACACCTGGGCGGAGGTGTACGCTCAAAAGAGAAGCCGCCCATACACTCAAAATACCGAAACATCTTCCTCAGACAGCGACACAACTAATCGCCAAAGAAGACCTGGACCATTGTCGTCCAATAGAACGCAGGGACCACAACCTGTGGATAAAACACATGAGCAAACACCAAGCACATCTTCAAGCTCAATCAATACTGATTTTTTAGAACAGGTCGGCGAACCAGACGACCCAGGAGGAGCCAGACAAAAAGGGCCACCCCAGACAAGAAGTGTCACTCAACCAAAGAAAGACAACAAGAAGCCAAACATCAATTAGTTATAAACATCTCAAATCATACTTTCTCTGAACACAAAATCAAATTGTTACAAAAAGGCATGTTGTTTGTGCCCACAACAAGGTCAGGCTTATTGGAACTAGCAGTCAGTACATTCAAGCTCACTAGAAAATTGAGGTTACGCCACTTTTTCACTAACATTGCACCTCCTTTAGGAGAAAAAGAACTGGATCCCTTGATGGGTTTAAAAACATTCAGCTCTTTACAGGCTCCAGTGAGCCATAAAACTATTGATCTATTTGAGCAATTGGTTAAGCAAGATCTATTATCGATCAATTTAAAAAAAAGTTCACACAAGAATATAACGCAAAAGGACCGTGACCAGCTTAAAAGCATTGCCAACAACAAAGATATAATCTGCACTAAAGCGGATAAGGGTGGCGCCTTGGTCGTCATGAACTCTACAATGTACCATCAAAAACTCAAAGACCACATATCTGATGACTCTACTTACATGCAATTACCAGGAAATCCCACGGTGCAATACGCCACAACGCTTAAAGAAACTGTTGATAAAGCATTGACACTTGGCATCATTAACCAAAGGACTAGGAATTTTCTAATCAAGACAAATCCGAGGAGCCCATCGATATACGTAGTGCCAAAGATCCATAAAAACCTCATGGATCCACCCATGTGACCAATAGTATCTACCTGTGGTAGTATCCACGAACCAATAGGACAATTTTTGGATCAAGATTTACAACCTATAGTTCAATCTCTAGCTAACTACATCCGGGACACTACAGATTTTCTATGCAAGCTACAGGATATTAAGATCGAACCCAATGAACAACTATGGTTATGCACAGCAATACCCACACCAAGAGGGTATTGAGGCTATTGAACAAGCCATCCTTAAACTAGATGTGGAAAAACCCATGAAAATATTTCTGATGGAAATAGCTATGTTCACCCTTTATCATAGCTATTTTAAACATGGTGAAGATTAGTTTTTGCAACTAGTGGGCATGAGCATGGGAAACAGCGCAGCTCCAGTCTATGCGAACATCTTTATGGGTGAGTTTGAGAACACCAACATCTGGACCAACCCCATTTGAAAGAATCACTTGAAAATGTACGTACGTTACATTGATGATTTATTCATCCTGTGGAAAGACACAAGAGGGAACCTTGAACAAGCCTTAATCTCCTTGAATTCAGCTAACCAACGAATTCAGTTTACTTGGACAATAGACTCCAAAACTATAACATTCTTGGATGTTCTCATTACCTTGAAGGATAATCAAATCGCCAGACATTTTTCGAAAACCAACTGACCGTAACAATTTGTTACATTATACAAGTTTTCACCAAACATCGTTGAAAAACATTTACTTAAATCCCAATTATTAAGGGTTAAACGTATAACTTCTGACCCCAATGTTGTCAAGATCAGAACAGATGAAATGGTCAATCGTTTTCGAGAGAGAGGTTACCCAGAACAGATACTTAATACTGCGAAGAACCAGGTGAATGAACTTCAACGTTCGGATCTGTTACAACAACCAAGAAACAAAACGGAAAATTACAGTTGTCATTGTATCAAAATATTCAAATGTGAGTTTGATGTTTAAAAACCTAATACTAAAACATTGGCCAATGTTACAATTGGAGTCAGACTTTAAAGATATGTTGAAACCAAGACCTCTTTTTGCCTACACGAGAGGAAGAAATTTGGGAGAAATAACATAATCCCAGGAAACAAGGTAACACATCCCATGAAAGGATACAACATAACTTTGAATGTAACTGCTACTTGTGACACCAACAATCTAATATACTTACTTAAATGCCCATGTGGCAAGGTATATATTGGGAAGACAGAACGCAAACTCAAAACCCGTCTGAACGAACATAAATCCAATATCAGGGCAAAGAACCTTAGATCATCAGTAGCATGTCATTTCACTGAAATGAACCATAATATCTCACAACTCAAATTTATGGTTTTAGAAGTTGTCCAAAAAGTAGAAGGAAGAGACCAATAAAATGCTACTCCAACGTGAAAATCATTGGATTTATAGACTTAATTCAATCAAACCACATGGACTCAATGAGCGCATTGAATTCTCATGTTACTTGTGATTTACTAATACCATGACATTTAGCTCATACCTATGGGCTTGCACTTTCTGGACTACCCCTTGACCGTGAATTCATCTATTTTATTATTATTAATTTTATAGTTATCATATTAATTATCTTTTTCTGTATTTGTACTAATGTTTCGTGTGTATGTCGTTTTTTTCACTCACACCAGTTATTTTCATTTTACTTTGTTTCCTTAGTTCATTCTCACTCGCCAGTCCACTTTCTATACCTATGCTTTTTAGTCATGTGACCGGCATACCTCCCGGCTTTTTCCATGAAGCCCGGATTGTTACGATAAAGTTTAACCAAACACCTACGATTTAGAGGACACCGCTGAACTTCGTTACTTTTCCAACCACGTTTAATCTTGTAAGTAAACGCCAGCACTTCCCATTTGCTCAGCAGCGTCTCTCGCACCGTCACAGTTGCATGTTTTCTAAGAAACACCACGAGTTGTTTTAAACTTTCCGACTTGTTTTCTTCCACGAACTTTGATTTTTACTCGGCTCACACAAATCTGTCTGTTCACCTAGATTCGTCTAACTGCACCAGCACGAGCCTTACTTGGCGTATACAATGCTGCCGCTTATAGCGATAAACTCCCTATTCCTTTTTAGGTCGAGCCTAGACTAAAGCAAAAAGCGAAGCTTTTGCGGTCTAGGGCGAGACAACTTATGTTATCACTTTTGGGGGCATGTGGACAGCAGACTGACACTCGCTTCTCCTGCCGGAGATTTTACCTCGTGGGTGCGAACGTCGCCGTGCCCCTCACGTGCCTCATATTCCCATGCGCACATAGCCAGCCCCCACACCCCTGCTCACACACCACACAGGCACACGTAAACACGCTGCCGCCCCCCCCCCCCCCCCACCACACACACACATACACGCAGGCAGGCACACACACAGGTACAACACACGCAGGCACATACAAGCCCCCCCGGCTTGCATACACACACACACGCACACACTCCCAACCCCGCTCACCGTGCACACGCAGGGCTTCCATCACTGGGGGGGGGGGGGGGGGGGGGGGGCAGGCACAGTCAATGTGCCCCGACGTCCTGTCCCTCTGTGTCCAGACTCCGCAGCCCGCTCCGTTGTTTCTCCGCTCCGTCAGGACATTTTGTGCGTGGCAGGCCTCTCCTTTCTCCCGGCCGGAAATCCTATTTGCGTGTCAGGCCTCGTTTTCACCACGCATTTTTTTGTTTTGTTTTGTTGCTGGCTTGTCTAGAAAGACGCTACAACCTCGTGCAAAGCGCTGCTGCCAGCTGGGGCACGCGGAGCTCACGTCATAGTTTGTTACATTATTTTAAAGTTCCAAATGTAAGCGCTATAGGATCTCGAGTGCCACATTGTCGACGTCTAGGCGCTTTCTATATAAAGTGCAGCATTTCAAACTACCCTGCGGCAGGTAAAACAAGTACATAAAACAAAGGCTTTCGAAGGAGCGGCTTCAGGGCACTTCGTGATCGTTGAAAGAAACAGAAATTCTGCTTCAATTCTTCTCGGTTAAAACGCTTTAATTGAATTTGAAAAACAAACTCGATAGACATATCACTCAGTGAGCCAGAATAAACCAGGTAGCCTTTCATTCTGGATTTAGAATAGGTGGGCGATCACTTTATGGTAAATGTTTCGTTTTTTGGGGGCGTCTCCGAGTCCTGTCGTTGGGGGAGGGGGGGGCAGACGTGCGCACGCCCCCTCCCCCCTTCATCCTTGTCAAAGCAGCATAGCCGCCGGTTCCACCTGCCTTGAAGCTGTTCAAAGTCCCCCCTGACCACGAATGTCTGCGCACGTCCCGATCCTCGTAGCGCCGCGCAGATCAGGGCGCTACTCGGGCTCTGTCTGAAGCCGCTCAAGCCAGCATACTGGATTTTCCGCCGGACATTCGGGGACCCGCAAACCCCGATCCTGCCTGCATTACGGGGTGCGACTGCGACGAACTGTGTGTGTGCGCAAGAAGAAAATGAACATTTTCATACATAATTTATTCTGTTTATGCATTATACACGCAAATACACACACACACACACCCACGCACACTCACATATATATATATATATATATATATATATATATATATTTCACTGAAAAAACCATAGGTTATAGACCATATATATTTAGGAATTCGCATTTACAAAACCTTGAAAATTCACTGAAAAAACCATAGGTTATAGACCATATATAGTTAGGAATTCGCATTTACAAAACCTTATTTTACTCACACAAAACCATTGAAATTCCATATATAGTTAGTTGCACTAACTATATATCGCGCACCCGCAATCCACTGCTGATGATGTCACATATTACATCATTCATGACATGGTCAGTGACATCACTGATGACATCACTGATGACATCTCAAATGACATCACTGATGACAACATACAGTGACTGTATGTTTCTGTAAAGTTAAAATATGTCTTACATATTGAAGAATGAGTGGATGTATAAGTGTCTGGATGAAGGATTTAGTAGGTGCATGACTGACTGTATGAGTGAGTGATTAAATGTGTCTCACTGAGTGCATGGGTTAGTGACTAAACTGTCTTAATTTGTGCATCATTATGTCTGTTCTGTAAACTGTTGCATGTGTTGATAAGTAGCTATATGAGTAACTATATGGGTTATTGATTGGTTGCCCAAGTATTTGTATGCAAGACTGTGTGTGTGGGTGGCTGGGAGGTGTATGACTCTGTGCATAGATGTGTGAGCAGTTGATTCACTAGATGTATGGTTTCAAAAGTGCATGTGGAAACAGCTGTATGGGCGGTTGACTGTGTGCATGAGTGTATTGGTGAGTGAATGGATATCTCAGTGCTACATGTCGAAGTAAGTACATATGTAAAACACAGTACATGTGAGAGTTGACATATATAAATAACTGTGCATAAGAGCCAGTGAATGTGTGAGTGGCTGTATGGATCATTGTGAACTTGTATCAGGGATTGTATAAGAGAGTAAATATGTGTTAGTATATGTTTGAATAAGTAAAGTTTGTATAACTGTATAGTTGAGGAAATGGAGGTGTGATTGATTCTTTGCATGACTGACTAGGTGTGTGAGTAACTCCATGGATGAGTGACAGTCTGTGAGTGTCTGTTTACACTGATTGTATCTAAGGTTATATTAGAGTCTGAAGAGGTTCATCGTATTATCACATGAATGATATCATCAGTGATGTGATCAGTAATGTCAAATGAGATGTCATCAGTGATGTCATTTGAGATGTCATCAGTGATGTCATCAGTGATGTCACTGACCATGTCATGAATGATGTAATATGTGACATCATCAGCAGTGGATTGCGGGTGCGCGATATATAGTTAGTGCAACTAACTATATATGGAATTTCAATGGTTTTGTGTGAGTAAAATAAGGTTTTGTAAATGCGAATTCCTAACTATATATGGTCTATAACCTATGGTTTTTTCAGTGAATATATATATATATATATATATATATATATATATATATATATATATATATATATATATATATATATATATATATATATATATATATTCTGAATACCAGCCGTCTTACAAACAATATTATAGTGACAGCTGTGTCTTAAAATTAGCCACAGGCTTTTAACGACTTCTAGAAACAAATGAGCAATGCTCTCGCACACACGGACATAAGTACACACTGTCCGAATTATTCACATGTATATTCTTTAGTTTGTATATAGTAAACTCGCTTATTCACATACTTGTGTGTTTGTGTGTGCATAGATATGTATCTGAATATATAATATATATATTTTGCATATTGCACATACATACATTAAAATCACACACATATATATTCGCATAAATATCTATGCTTAATGCAGAAATGATCACTATATATTCACTGAAAAAAACCATAGGTTTCACACCAGTTATAGTTACCTGGAAATTTTACTGGCATAAAACCATTGAAATTCCCACGTTATAGTTAGTTGGACTCACTATAACTTGCGCGTGAAATGCACTGCTGATGACATCACATATTACATCACTCATGATATGGTCAGTGACATCACTCATGACATCACTGACACCATCCAGTGAATGTGTGCCTTACTGAAAAATAAACATGTTTTATATATGTATATGTAAAGGTCAATGGAAGAATAAATGTTTAAATAAGTGTCTTAATGGATGTTTTTAAAAAAAAAAAGTGTTTGGTTAACTGGCTTATTAAGTGTATCATAGTGAATACATATATTAGCGAGTATTGTTTCAATATTTAAATGTTTGTATCAGTGTTTCACTTTGTGTGTAAGTGGGTGCATGGGTTGGTGAGTAGCTACATGTGTGTTTCTATGGCTTATTAGATGTTTTTTTTAGTATCCGTATATCAATGACTGACTCACTGTTTGTATGTGTTTTGAAGACAGCAAATGTGCCGGACTGTATGGGTGAGTGTGTATATGTATGTGTTAGTAAGTGAATGACTGTCTTACTAGTGTCTTTTTCAGTAACTACATATGTTTTAATCTAGTATATGTGAGTTTTGGTGTATATAAGTGAGTATATGTGAGAGTCAGACATTGAAAGAGTTCTTGTTTAAATAAGTATGTGTTTCTATAAGTGATTGTTTAAGAGAGTAAGTATGTGTAAGTTTCCTTAGAAGTAAGGTGGTAGTGTGTGTGTATAGCTGTATATGCAGAAAAATCCTGGGCATCATCCTGGACTCCTCACTCTCGATGACCAGACAAGTAAATGCCGTCTCATCATCATGCTGCAACATCCTACGCATGCTCAAAAAAACATTTCGCTAGATCCCCACCGAAACAAGAAAAACCGTCACCCAAGTCAAGTCAAGAGATTTATATAGCGCGCTACATACCCATAGGGTCTCAAGGCGCTTGAGGAAGGGTGGGGGAATTACTTGTCGAATATCCAAGTTTTAAGTTGCTTTCTGAATGCTAGGTGGTTCTGAGTAAGGCGAAGGTGAGTGGGAAGAGAGTTCCAAGTTTTAGCTGCCAGGTAGGAGAAGGATCTACCTCCCATGGTGGTTTTGTTGATGCGAGGAACAGTGGCGAGGGCTTGGTTGGAGGATCGTAGCTGACGGGAGGGGTGTAGAAGGACAGTCGTGTGTTAAGGCATTCGGGTCCAAGTTCGTAAAGTGCTTTGTGTGCGTGGGTTAGGAGGTGGAAAGTAATCCTCTTATTTACGGGGAGCCAGTGAAGGTTTTTCAGGTGACCGGAGATGTGTTCTTTACTCGGGATGTCTAGTATGAGCCTGGCTGAAGCGTTCTGGATGCGTTGGAGTTTTTTCTGGAGTTTTGCGGTGGTACCTGCGTATAGGGTGTTTCCGTAGTCCAGGCGGCTCGTGATCAGTGCGTGGGTGACCGTTTTGCGAGTTTCGGTGGGGATCCAGCGAAATGTTTTTTTGAGCATGCGATGAATGTTGAAGCAAGATGATGAGACGGCGTTGACTTGTCTGGTCATCGAGAGTGAGGAGTCCAGGATGACGCCCAGGTTCCGTGCGTGGTCTGTCGGGATGGGTGCTTTTACAAGGGCCTCTGGCCACCAAGAGTCATCCCAGGCGGAGGGGGAGGCGCCCAAGATGAGGACCTCTGTTTTGTCCGAGTTCAGCTTCAGACGGCTGTGCCTCATCCACTCGGCTACTTCTCTCATTCCTTCGTGTAAGTTGGTTTTGGCGGTGTTGGGATCTTTGGTGAGTGAGAGGATCAGTTGAGTGTCGTCAGCGTAGGAGATGATGTTGAGGTTGTGTTGGCGAGCGATGGCCGGCAGTGGGCTCATGTATACGTTGAAGAGGGTGGGGCTGAGAGAAGATCCTTGTGGTACGCCACAGATGACTTCAGTGGCCTCTGACTTGAATGGTGGGAGGCAGACTCTCTGGGTTCTTCCGGTGAGGAACGAGGTGATCCATTCCAGTGCTTTTCCTTGGATTCCGACGTTTCTGAGGCGCTGTAGAAGGGTGCTATGGCAGACTGTATCGAAGGCAGCGGAGAGGTCGAGGAGGATGAGGGCGACTGTGTCTCCGTTGTCCAGTAGAGTTCGAATGTCGTCTGTTGCAGCGATGAGTGCGGTCTCAGTGCTGTGCTTGGCTCGGAATCCGGACTGTGAGGAGTCGAGGGATTTGTTGGTTTCGAGGAAGGCGGCAAGCTGGTTGTTGACAGCGCTTTCTCGATGACTTTGGCCGGAAATGGAAGAAGCGAGATGGGGCGGTAGTTTTTGAGTTCGGTGGGGTCAGCTGTGGGTTTTTTCAGAAGGGCGCTGAGTTCTGCGTGTTTCCAGCTTTCCGGGAAGGTGGCGGAGTTGAGGGAGCAGTTGATATCTCGAAGGTGTGGTGCTATGATGGAGTCTGCTTTGTTGAAGATGTGGTGAGGGCATGGGTCTGTGGGGGATCCTGAGTGGATGGAGTTCATCAGGCAGATGGTGTCCTCAGTGGAGATTGGGTTCCAGTCATTAAGGATGTTCAAGGGGGGTAAAGGTCCTGCAGAAGGTTGGGTAGGTTGGTCTCCGGGTCGGTTGTCGAAGCTGTTGTGGATGTCTGCGATTTTGTTGTGGAAGAAGGAAACTAGGGAGTCGCAGAGAGCTTGGGAGGGGGTGATGTCGTTGGAGTTGGCTGATGGGTTGGTAAATTCTTTGACGATGTTGAATAATTCCTTGCTGTTGTGGGCGTTGTTGTCTAGTCGGTCTTTGAATGCGGCTTTCTTGGCAGACCGGATTAGTTGGTGGTGTATGCGGGTGGCGTTTTTGAAGGCGTCCCTGGTGCTGGTGTTTGGGTCTTTTTTCCAGGTCTTCTCGAGGGAGCGACAGAGTTTCTTCGATTTCTTAAGATCATCGTTGAACCAGGAGGCGTTTTTGCTGCCTAGTTTGATTTGACGTTTTTTCAACGGTGCTAGGATGTCGGCGCTGTTGGATAGCCATTGAGTGAGGTTAATGGCTGCTTGGTCAGGGTTTGAGGAGTGGGCGGGGGGGTTTAGAAGAAGCGATGAGGAGACCTGGTCGATGGTGATTTTGTTCCAGTTTCTTCGCAGGGTGAGTTGAGGATGGTTGTGGATTGTGGTCTTATTGTAGATAAAGTGAACGCAGCTGTGGTCCGTCCAATGAAGAGCAGTGGTGTGACTGAAAGAGACATGTTTGCTGGAGGTGAAGATAGGGTCGAGTGTGTGACCTGCAATGTGGGTGGGGTTAGTGACAAGTTGTTTGAGTCAGAGGTCGGCGAGATTGTCCAGAAGGGTGGTGGCGCTGCTGTCATTGCTTTTTTCCAGGTGAAAATTGAGGTCTCCCAATAGAATGTAGTCCTCGGAGGGGAGGGCGTGTGGGGTGATAAAGTCAATGATGTCGTCACTGAATTGTGCACGGAGTCCTGGGGGCCGGTAGAGGAGGGTGCCTCTGAGTGTGGTCTTGGGGTCGGTGTGGATCTGGAAGTGGAGGTGTTCGGCGCTGGCAAGGTTGACGTCTGAGCTGGTAGAGATGCGGATGGAGTTCTTATGGACGATAGCGATGCCTCCTCCTGTTTGGTCGGTGCGGTCCTTACGGATGATTTTGTATCCTTCCGGGATGGCAATGGTGATGTCTGGGGCTGAAGAGGCATTCATCCATGTTTCTGTTAGGAAGGCGACGTCCGGAGAGATGGTGTCTAGTAGGTTCCAGAGGTCGATGGCGTGTCTGTGGACCGAGCGGGTGTTGAGCAGGATGCATTTCAGGTGGTTGGTGTCAGGTCTCTGTTTGGTGTTGGTGGATGAGGAGTTGGTTTTGGTGCCGTAGAACTTGCAGGAGTTGCAAGAGAAGGGTCCATGGGTGTGTCCAGGAGCGGCCTGGACGCAGTTGGGGGAACGGCCGGGGTTAAGGGCTAGGAGGGTGGTGGCATCGTAAGTGATGCGAGTGGGCTGGGGAATGCAGGGGGTCTGGCGCTGGGCGCGGTCTTGGCGCGGACGGGCGTAGACAGGCTTACCTTTGGCGCACCTTCGGCGCGGCCGCAGCGCGTGGACGCTGCGTGTTGGGGCGTCAGTCATAAATGGAGAGAGGAGGGGGCGGAGCGAGGGAGGGGCTGCAGGGAGGTGTGATCGTGGTGGAGGGGCGGGCTGGCAGGCACAACAACAAACAAAATGGCCGGAAGTATTTCCCAACTAATATTTCAAGATCGGCAGCCAGGGAAAATAAACGTGCAAGTGGGCAGAGGCACAGTAAAACTTCAAAGCGGGCTGACACAACAATAGGCACAAGCGCAGCAGGCAAATTGCAATTAGCTTTAAAAATCGCGCAGCTTAAATGATAATGAGCATGAAAGAATGCAAATCACTAGCGTGATGTGGGCACGAGAATGCTAATAAGTGTCACCAAAATGTGGAGCAAAAATGCCAACGGTGCAAGCAAGAAGCTAGCGCTACGATACCCAGAGTTCAGGGAGCCTGGGGGAGCGACCGGAGCTGCACGAGGCACGCACGCACGCACGCACTGATTACTAGCCGTCTAGACTACGGAAACACCCTTTACGCCGGTACCACCTCAAAACTGCAGAAAAAACTCCAACGCATCCAAAATGCTTCAGCCAGACTCATACTAGACATCCCTCGCAAAGACCACATCTCCGGTCACCTGAAAGACCTGCACTGGCTCCCCGTCAACAAAAGGATATCGTTCCGTCTCCTCACCCACGCACACAAAGCCCTCTACGATCTTGGGCCGGATTGCCTCAACACGCGCCTTTCCTTTTACACCCCCACCCGCCAGCTACGGTCGTCCAACCAAGCCCTCGCCGCCATCCCGCGCATCCACAAAACCACCATGGGGGGAAGATCCTTCTCCTACTTAGTGGGCAAAACCTGGAATTCCCTTCCCATCCACCTCCGCCTCACTCAAAACCACCTAGCCTTCATAAAACAGCTTAAAACCTGGATATTCGATAAGTAAACCTCCCCCCCCTTCCTCAAGCGCCTTGAGACCCTCTGGGTATGTAGTGCGCTATATAAATTTTTACTTGACTTGACTAGATAGAGCCGAGGCAGTTCTTGCGTGAAGAGCCCCGGCAATCCCACTGCATAGACCATTTTATATGGCAATTTTTTTCTTACCCTCGAGGGCAAAAAAAAGTCAATGCCCGGCTGGTGACATGCCTCATTTGCGATGCAGTTCCTTCCCGAGGCACAAACAAAAAGTATAGTTTTGGAAACTATACTATGCACCGCCACATGCAGAGGTGGCATCCAATCAATTATAGCGTTGCTGAGGTGCGTCACCTCCAGGATAACCCACCAACTCCTGTGGCCAGTACATCGTCACAGGAAACTCTATCGGGACCAGAAGCGAGGGAGACGGTCCCAATTATTCAAAACAATTTTGCGCACCTGAAGCTAGTGTGCATTTATTGTTGTGCACTAATTTGTTATGGGGAGATGAGTATCATTTTAATTAATAGAGCATTTGAAAACCACAAGTGCTCGAAACGCCCCAAGAAGTAATTTTTTTTTTTTTGCTCCTGTTGAGCCCTTTCTAATGCCTGTTTTTCGTTGTTCCCCCCCCCCCCAAAAAATATAAAATTGTTCAAAAAATACCAAAAAATAAAAAAATGTTCAGAAAAATAATAAAAAATATAAAACATCAAAAACAATATTAAAAAAAAGTTCTTTTCAGAACTACCTCCCATTTATAAAAAATTGCTAAAATGTGTAGCACTCTACCAATCTCTTTTTTTTTTTTTTTTTTATTCGCTTACCGGGCGCACCCCACGCAAAAATCAAACATTTTTTTTTTTTTTTTTGCCCCGCGGGGCCCTTTTAAAGCCCTTTAAAAGCCCCCACGTCAAACCTAGGGGGAGGGTCTACTCTGCCCCCTTATGGTCAATTCCCCCTTTGTTTTGGCCACCTTGTGTCTCCATCCTACCGAGACACAAGATGGCGGCCGCTCCGGACTGCTTCGAATGTTTACAGACGACCAAGAACCAATCAGCTTTCTGCGCGCAAGTCGCGTGGCGCGCCCAGTGCGCTCCCCAGTGCGCGTCCCGGGGAGCTGTCATAGATATATATATTTTTTTGAACCTAAATTACTCAAAATCCACTGGAGCACATATCTTGAGACATAGCAAAGGCACATCGGGCTACCAGTTCCTACAATTTTGCCAAATTTGGTGTAAATCCATTCAGCCGTTCGGGCTAAAAGTGAGGTCGACCGCCCTATGGAAATTAACATAGGGAAAACGCGTTTTGGGACCCCCCTTTTATCTCGGCCCCCGCTTGACGCATCCCCCCCAAACTTTCAGGGAAGGACCGGAGCTCGACGAGGCCATTTTGAGGAAATTTTCAGGCAGATTCGTCAACCGGCGCCAAAGTTATTCCAAATAGAATTTTGATATTTAACATTGAAAAAAATCCTAACTATAACTACCTACTGGCGACCGCCAGTAGGTAATATATATATTCCCACATGTATATAAAATTAATATATACACATAGTATATTTACGAACACACATACATACATCTTTATTGATTTATTACGGACAGTTGGTATAACACAACTCTCCCCGGGTGGGGCATCTGGGCGCTACTTCTGAGAAGCATAGACATTTAAAACAACAGAGGCTTGAACCTGCTCTTGACCGTGAGATCCGGGCAGGAACGGCGATGAAGGGGGCGTTTATTTCCGTGATATGGGGCTGCATAATCTATGCTCATATAGATATGTATATAATAACATGTATATGTGGTTGTAGTGAGGCAGTTTAATATAGCTATACATTGGATATTGTTCAGTGTGTGATCATATACGTGCAGACGCGTTTGCGCACATTTCTGCTCGTGCATGTAGTCTGCACCCCCGTTCCTCATTTCACCTTTCCGTGAATGTGTGTATAACCCGGAATTAAGGCCTCTCTGGTGACGAGCAGCTGGTGCCGATAGGCTCGCTCCACCCATGACGGCTCCTGAGAGAGTGTGTGCTTGTCTCATCCTGGTTGTGTCTCCACGGACGCCTGTCTCCTGAGGCAGGCTTCTCAGGGGTGCATCTTTTTGTCACCTCCGTACTGCGTGTGTGTATGAGAGAGGGGGGCAGATTGTGAGAGGGATTGTGTGTGTAAAAGATACAGACAGATTATGTGTGCGTGAGAGAGATCATTTGTGTGTGTGGAAATAATTGCAAGTGTTAGCGTCAGAAAGATTGTGTGTGAGCGTGTGTATGTGAGAAAGTGATACTTATTGTGTGTGTGGTCGAGAGATTATGTGTGAGCGCTGCGTTTGTGTGAGATTGTAAGTGTGTGTGCACGATAGAGACAGACAGATTGTGTGGGAGAGAGAGAGACTGTGTGTGAGAGAAATTGTGTGTGGTAGTAAGATTGTATCTGTGCGTGTGACCCTCTGTGTGTGTAATGTAATTACAAGTTGTATGGCTATTGACATTGTAAATGACAATGCCATTTATTTATCTGTTTTCAAAACCAACACATAAATAAAAATGTTGTCATTTACAATGCCAATAGCTCTAACTTTGGCAAAGGCGAGACCGTTGCATTGTAAATGCTTGTTTCACTCGTTTATAACTCGGTAATTGCACAGCCTAGTTTAGTCACACCGTTTGTTTTGAATTTCATTTGTGACATTATACACTTTACCTATTGTGCAATATGTCGTTTTGCTTTAGATGCTCCCCGATGAAGGGCAGATGCCCAAAATGCATTGGAGCTGGATTTAACAATGTATATCCATCGAATTGAATAATGTTTTTTGCAACAAACCGTTATTGACAATGGACATAAAGTGAATATAATTGACAAAAAGTAAATAAAACCCTTAAACTACCCAGGTTTATCCTATTATTACAAGAGGAGGATTACACCATTAATCAGAGTGCCCTAAGCGATGCCGTCAGTTTTCAATTGATCTCACTTATTCATTCCATAGAAATGAGCCTACTCCGGGCAGACATGAATAAAACATCGTAACGCGTAACGCAGACGGAAGTAAATGTCACAAAGCTCCAAGTCAAGACTCGGAAACTAGAAGAAAGGGCCCAGCAACTGGTTCACCAACATCGACAAGTGGCTCTTAACCCCTTCGATGCGGGTGACAAAGCCAGCTCGTCATGGGCGTTACCTGCGCTACGCGCATGACGAGCTGGCTTTGTCTCGTTACCGGCGATTTTTAAATTTCAGCGCGCAGCGGGAAAACCCGCTAGCGCGCATGCGGTTAAGAAAAAAGACCAGGAAAAGAGAGCTCGCCGTAATGACATCCGGGTGGTTGGAGTTCCGGAGGGAGCGTAAGGACAGAGTGTAGGCCTCTTCCTTGAAGAATTAATATTAAACCATCTCAAGCCTAAGCAGCTCTCTGCCTTCTTCACTGTGGAGCGGTCACCTAGTGCCCCAATCCCCCCGCCGAAACCAGGAGCTGCGCCCAGGACAATCATAGCCAAAATCCTCAACTGCAGAGACCGTGATGCGATCCTGCAAGCGGCTCATTTACATGGGGATCTCGGGTGCGAAAATGCTACCATCAGGTTCTTCCCTGACTTTACTCTTAAAGGCCAACAAGAGCGCCGCTCTTTTAATGGTCTGAAACTGGCTCTCCGAGATAAAGGCATCACGTACATGATGATTTTTCTAGAAAAGATCAAAGTTGAAGCAAATGGTACATCCTTGCTTACGTGCCAGACGCCCTGCTGTTGCAAGTGCTGAAGGAAGCTGACCCTCCAACTGACTCACTTAGAAGACGCTGTCTTTTCTCTTGCTGAGAAATCCAGCTCCGGTGTTTCCACGCTGCCCTTGTGGGTTGCTGGGAGATAGAGTCCCAAGAGATAGATACCAGCCCTCTATCATCCTAAAACCAAGGTACGGAGCTGATTAGATATCCCTAGAGAATTCTTGAACAGATTCTTGGCAGAGAAATACTAAAACTTAAACTACTCCTCACTTCTTCCCTCGTACTAGGTTTAGGTTAGGTACACCGGGGTAGGCTTATGTTAGAAGCACCAGTTGAGTACTTTTAGCCACTCTTTTATCATTGTATGTATTTTATGCATTTTATGTATTCTATGTTTATGGCTTAGAAACAATATCATGCTTTTACAGTACTACTTTATAATACTATTCGTATTATATGCATTGTACTTCTTAACTAGCATTTCAATTGTAGCAGTACATTTCTCGTGCTTAAGAAATAAGACTGTTCAATAAATACTTTTATTCAAAACGCCCGTCTATTTCTAAGCGACTCTGGTAAAACGAAGCATGCACATCTGACTGAGTGAAATAGCTGTCTATTGTTTCCGCGACTCTAGAGATTGATTTCTTATTCTTGGGAAACAGTGGTCATGTTACATGGTTGTCGGAGACTAATCCCTTGTTTATTCGAGAAAGTTTCTAATGAACTCTGAGCTAGCTGGCACTCACAATTAAGTAATATATTCGGCAGAGACCTAGTAGACCTCAGTCCTACGTCTAAGTTGCAGGATATATTATTCCAATGCGCAGAGCCTTTTGGGAATATAGGAACTACACTACAGCATAATTTTAACACACAAAGTAAAATTGATTGTCAAGCTAAAAGGTAAGTGTCTAGCAAATGACAGAGGCTATTGCTGATAAAGTTCTTCCAACAGTAGCCACTTGACCTGTGTTTTTGAATGAAGCAGTCAAGAGGTTGGCTCTTATCTCCGTTGGAAGGGCATTCCACATTTTTGGAGCCAGCCCTGAGAAGGTGTGATTGTAAGTTTTTTGTTTGTTGAATTTTGGTGGTTTCAGTTGTAGTGTATTAGAGCTTCTTAAGTTACACCTGGATCTGGAGAGATCAAGTTTTTTTGCCAGCTAAACGGGGCTTCTAGACTAACATAGGACCTTACTTCCTCCCCTGTGAAGGAGTAAAAATTAAAAATGGATAAAATGATTACAATAAAGATTTGAAAAAAGAGAAGATTCACGACCTAAAACATAGTGTATAAGTACTTATAAGGGTTAACAAATAGCAAAAAGCTACGTCTCCTCTTACAGTAGTACATATATAATATATAAGAACTGAACAATAGCAAATATGATACATCTGTCCTATTATAACAGCAGATGGTCTTTTTGAAAAATGTCACAAGCTGCCTACATAGCTCATACGTAAACGTATAACAATGGTAAAAAAAAGCATAACACAAGGTTTGAGGCATATGATCTGTAGATCGTTATACTTGTGCATAGATTGCCATCTGGCATTAGGCTCGGATGTTTGCACTTAGTTTTTGTCTTGGAAGAAGTCTTGGTAGTCAAGAGGTAGGTGACTCCTCATTAGGACGATCGTGCGCATGGGCATCAACTCCATCTCCAGATTGTTTGTTTCCGCCATCTGGTTCAGATGTGATTTGCCGCACTCGGGGTCGGTGTCTGTTTCGAACCCCCCTTCGATGTGCAATTCCTCTATACAATGGTATTTTCTCAATCGCTTTACCCTTTTGTCATGCATCTTTAAAAACAAACGCCTATATCTTCGACGAGGGCCGTTGGGCCTATACGCGCCGACCACCCCTGCATTCATTGGAAAGTACTCCTTTCAAAAAATGCTCCGGGTGTGGTGCTCGGTTCCCACACTCAGACTTGCACAAGGTTTGGAATCTCTGCCGCTCCCTGTACCACGAAGACAAGAACTACGGGCCCTGTTCATCTTTCAGGTCGCAGAAAACCATCCGTGATCGTTTCGCTTGACGTCATGAAATGTTTTGCGGAAGCAGCTCGATTCCAGACATCTTCGGAGCAGATCCCAATGTCCAGTCGGAGCAACAAGGTGATGAAGACCACTCAGTTTCCGAGGCCGATGACTCCTACATCGAAGAGGAGTCACTCACCCCAGCTCAGTGGTCAGTGAGTACAGAAACCCTTCTCCCAAAAAACAAACCTAAGGCTCCGTTAACCGGTTCGGGTCGACACCGGCAACATGTTTCAGATGCCACACCCTCGGGTCCGGCTATGAAACCTAAAGATAAGCCTTCTGATTCGGGCCAACCCCATTCCAGTGCCGAAAAGTCACCTTCAGCACCGAAGCACCAGACGAAAGATGTGCCACGCCCTTCTTCGATGACAAAAAAAGCCTCAACGCCGAAGCAGTCGGAGTCTAAACCTGCCAAGGACAAACATTCGCAACCGAAAAAATCTTAGGAGCCGAAAAAAGTCTTGGTGCCACAAACTCCTTGAACAAAACCTAAGAAGTCCAAGACCCCACAAAAAGCCTGAGCTACACGGTCCATAGAACAATCTGACCCAAAATCTTCGCCTCAGAAAGACATTTTACCCACATAGCCTGTACCTGATTATTCGGAGCCAAAACAAAAAACTTTTAATTGACCAAGGGACTGGCAAAGTTGTTGCCAAGCCTCCAAAGAAGAGGAAACTGGACACTTCAGACGAATCTGAAATACCCTTGAAACGGAAGGAGATGAGTACCAACACCTCCCCACCTCCTTCTCCAGTTGATCCAAATCTTCTAATTTATCCACCGCACTCCCCACAATATACTTTCTTGCCTCAAGCATCAGATGCTGAGGATGATCGATAGGGGTGGAATATAGATCCACATGGGGATGATGATGCATATACCATCCCACACGACGTAGACCCTTGGGATGACTACAACACAGATCCCGAACCACATAATGACTCGGACCTCTATCCATCTAGGCCATCACCACCAGATGACAATATTGGGTTTGACCAACTAATTAATAGGGATGCCCAATACCACGTGGTGCAGTTACAATCTGATCCCTTAGAGGAATATTTTTTACGTGATACCTTTGCACCCTAGCAAAAATCCAGGCACACCCTGCCAATGTTAAAATGCATGCTCAAACATACCCCAGAAGTTTTTAAGGACCCTGTCAGAGCCGGGATTCTCAACACCAGGATAGATGAAGTATAAGGCAGCTCCAAATGACCCAATATACATTATAGATCAGGCCCCTTTGGATTGTCTTGTGGCCTCTAATGCACACAAGAGGGCAAAATCAGAGTACACGCGACACCCCCTCCTGATAAGGAATCCAAACTAATAGACTCATCTGGTAAATGTAGCAGGCACACTTGGATCCTAGTCTCCGTATTCAAACAAGAGGTGCAATCTGCTGTTTTAAATCAGCCCTTTGATCAAGAACATCTTTTCGGCCCCTCAGTTGACACATCATTAGAAAAAATAAAAAAAGATACAGACCAGGCTAAGTCCATGGGGGGCCTTACAATTCTCTTCCCCTAGAGGTTCCTTTCGCCGCTCCTTCTACAGAGCTGGCTCCAAAACCACTGGCTCAGCACATTCCTCTTCTTCCTATAAGAGCCCTACTCAAACGTCCTCCAAAGGATACTTTTGCGGAGGCTACAGAGGCAACAATGGTAAGTAAAGAGGTCGCGGCAACAATAACCGTGACTCCCCTACCACCAAACAGTGACTTCCCTTCTCTTCCCTCCGATCATCCCACTCCTGTCGGATGTCTCTCACAGTTCCTACCTGTCTAAAATTCAATCACAACAGACAAGTGGGTAAGACAAATTATCCAGTATGTTTACTGCTTGGAACTCGCCTCTACTCCCCCAAATATTCCTCCCATACAACGTCCAATGTCCTCAGGACATCTGACACTTCTCAATCAAGAGGTTCTCTCTATTATAAAAGCATGCAATAGAACCAGTCCCCTTGCCTCATCAAGGCCCAGGGGTTTACTCCCTCTATTTCCTAATTCCAAAAAGGACTGCTCTCTCCGGCCCATATTGGACCTCAGACCGCTAAACCTCTACATTCAGTCAGATCACTTCCACATGGTCACTCTCCAACAGGTGCTCCCACTGCTTCAACAGGGCGACTTCCTTCCCACTCTCGCCTACTTTCATATTTCCACTCGCTCCGCTCACAGGAAATATCTCTGGTTCGTGGTAGATGGTCAAGACTACCAATTCAAGGTCCTCCCATTCAGTGTGACTACAGCACCCAGAGTCTTTACCAGGTGTCTCGCAGTAGTTGCAGCCCTTCTTACGAAGACCACACATTCATGTCTTCCCTTATCTGGACGACTGGCTCCTAAAAACCAAATCGCACAGCAGCTGTGTGCAACACACAAAACAATCCAACTCCTTCACAACTTGGGATTCACGTTAAACCTCACCAAATCCCACCTCCAACCGTCCAGCGTACAACAATATCTGGGGGGCATAATAGACACTTCAAGAGCTCTAGCATACCCCCAATCCAGTCAGGATAAGGACTATACAAGCTCGAATATCAAAATATCTGATAGACTACTAGCCGCAGATTCCTTAACGTAGAATTATCCCTAGGCGTGACGACATCACGCGGCTCCGCCCAGGCATCTTCCGCATACTTGACGTCGGTGAGGTAACATAAGTCCCATCCCGGCGCGCCTACGTCAGTTTTTTTTTTTTCTCCGCGTGCCACGTGGATCCGGTTCATGCTCTGGCCTGTTTGGGCCTTTCCTTTCTTTCCCTTGTGTATTGTGGGAACAGTGTGTGGATGCCTTCGGGCTTCAAGTCTTGTAGGTTTTGTAGGCGCTTGATGTCAGCAACAGATCCTCACCTCATTTGCATGTCGTGCAACGGGGAGGGCCACAGCTCCACTGATTGCAAGGCGTGCCAGAAGTTTAAGCCGAAGTCGCGGCGGAAACGCTGGATGAAATTTCTATCGTGGAAAATTGACCTGCACCAAGGTTTAAACACACGTATTTGATTTATCCAATTTCTATATTTCACAGTAATAGATATTCAAGCAGGACGCATACATTGTCCAGGACGTTTGGAGACTCACCTATACTCATACTAGCACTGGCCACGAGACGCCAATCTTTTAGCCGCGAATATAGGACCAGGAGGTACCTTCCCTATGTTGCACTGAATGTCTTGAGGGGTACACACCGGATATATCAATGTGAATATATCAGACCAGAACACGTAGAGATTATATGGTGGCTGACGCTAACTAGGAATTCTATCTGAAAGAGACACGTTAGTGATAGATTCCTTACCATAGATTCCTTACCTTAGAATATCCCCAGGCGTCAGACTGGATCCGGAAAGTTTTGCGTAGCAGTACCCTTGCGCGTCGGTAGGCGTCGTCTGCGGCTCCGCGTCCGTCGTCGGCGCCGTGATGACGTCGTCGGAGTACTTAGACGCCGCCTCCGCGTGCTGACGTCAGTTCTTCTTTTTTCCGCGCCAGCCAGCGCAGATCTGGAAAGAGCAGTTCCCCAGTCACTTTTTGACTAAACTTTTTTTGATCTTTTTGATCTATTTCGAAGTCTTTACGACTCCGACGGTGCCGTTAGGGATGCCCGGCTTCAAGCATTGAGACGAGTGCGACCGTACCATGTCGGTCACGGATCCCCACCTCTTGTGACTGATGTGTTAAAGCGTCGACCATGACGACGAGGCCTGCTCCAACTGTCGGGCCCTCTCGAGGAAGGCCAGGCGGGAGCGGTCCGTCGGGCGACTCGAGATCCGCCAGTCGGCCCCGCGCCGTTTGAGGTCCCGGTCCCACGGGAGGTCGAGGGACAGGTCGCGGGGACGGAGCCGTCACAGCTCCGGGAGTCGGCGCCACTCCTCCGGGTCCAAGTCGTCAGGTAAGAAGCATAAGAAGTCGGAGACATCATCGCTCTTCTGGCTCCCCCCCGACGCTCGCGCGACGCGGCCGGTGGTTCGGGTGACACCGCCCACGCGGCTCCTCGTGAGTCGCGGGCGCCGTGTTCGGCTCCATACCCCCCGGTCCCTGGGCTGAACGCGCCGCCGGAGGAGATCGAGCGCTTCCTCATGGCCATGAGGTCCCTTTCTCCTCCGACGGGTTCCGCGGCGCCTTCGGGCCCAGTGAACCCGTCTGGGGGTCCTAGTGGGTCGGGGGCTACGACCCAGACGCCGTCGGGTGCTTCTACCTCGACGCTGCGGCACCTTCGGGCCCGGCCCCGCAGCACCTTCGGGCCCGGCCCCGCAGGGCTGCGCGACGCCGCCGCTGCCCTCGGGCTCGGCGCCGCAGGGTACAGCGGGACCGGCGTCGTCGGTGCCTTCGGGCCCGGCGCCGCAGGGCACCGTTAGGCCCTCGTTTGGCGCTGGATCGTCCCCGGTGGACCTTACGACCCCCCCGGGGTCGGTCCGTGTGGTGTCCCCTCCGGCGTCGGCCTCGGCCGACGCCGTCCCCGATGCCTCCTCTCAATCGGTTCCGACATTGGGACGACGCCTGTCGGCGCCGATCTCGACGCCGTTGGGAGATTTCCATCCCTATGAACCGTCCTCATTCACTTATGACCCTGAGTCTCAGGAGATGGGGGAAGAGGAGTATTGGGAGGGGTCTGAGGACCCTCTGACAAGGGAATGTCAGTCTAACATGGACTGGACAGGAGACCTTGGGGAAGCGAGTGGCCTGGACACCTCTCCAGACACTGGATTCGTCTCTCCTCCTACCGTGGCTTCGGAGGAGGGCGCGACATATGGTGTGGTGTTGATGAGGGCTGCTAAGGCCTTGGGCCTTGAGCTCCCCGCGGCCGTGAGGACTAACCTCCTCACTGAGGTCCTTAAGCCGCAGTCCTGCTCCATGGAGCCTCTGCTGCCGTTAAATGAGGCCTTGACGGACATTCTTTTGGGCACTTGGTCCAGGCCCGCTACAGGTTCGCCTGTAGATAGAAACGTGGCCAGACGCCACCGCCCGGCCCCGGGCGACCCATGTTTCCTGTCCACCCACCCCACCCCGAGAGTCTGGTTATCCAGGCCTCTAACTCCCAGACCGCCTTTCCGACGGCTCCCCCCGATCGGGAATCCAAGAGGTACGAGGCCTATGGCAAGAAGGTGTTCTCGTCCCTTAGCTTGGGACTACGGTCTTCCAACACTGCATGCCTCTTGGGCCGTTACACCCATTCTATATGGGAAACGGTGGCGGTACGGGCCAAACTCGGCCAAGCCCTAGTGGAGGGCCGGGACGCAGCGAAGTATTCAATCAGGTGCGGACTGGATACTACTGACTCGCTGGGCAGAGCGATGGCTACGACGGTGGCGATACGACGCCACGCCTGGCTGAGATCCGCCAACTTCTCGGCTGACGTCCAGAATACACTCATGGACATGCCGTTCGATGGCCGTCGCCTCTTTGGCGACCAGGCAGACCACGCACTTGAGCGCTTTAAGGACTCCAGGGCTGCGTCCAAGTCCTTGGGCCTCTCTGCCCTGCGCCAGCAAGTGGGTGCCTTTCGCTCCTTTCGTGGCCAAGGAAGTGGCGTCCCCACACGTGCCGCCAGCCACTCGCCGCAAACTGTCGTCAAGCGCGGCGGCGGCCGTGGAAACCGCCGTGGAGGCGGTCGGGGAAACAAGCGGAGCCAGTCCACACCTGCCCCCGCAGCATCCGCCTCTAAACCCTCCTAGTCCGTGCTTTTCGGCCCATGTGACGCCAGTGGGAGGCAGGGTTCGCCATCACCACTCTCACTGGCGCACAATCACTTCGGACAGGTGGGTGCTGCAGATCGTCCAAAGGGGCTACCACCTCCCCTTCGAAACGACCCCTCAAGCCATGCCACCGCTACTCCATCGCGTATCGGGGGATCACTTGCGGCTCCTGCAGGAGAAAGTTTCGGCCCTCTTGGCCAAGGGGGCCATCGAGCGCGTTCCTGGGCCAGAAGTAGGTCGTGGTTGCTACTCCCACTACTTCCTGGTACCCAAGAAGGGCAAAGGGGGCCTACGCCCTATCTTGGATCTGAGGAACGTCAACGGCTTCCTCCGGAAGGAGAAGTTCAAAATGCTGACATTGGCTCAGGTCTTGGCTGCCCTAGACCCAGGAGACTATATGGTAGCGTTGGACTTGCAGGACGCCTATTTCCACATCCCCGTCCTGCCGGCCCACCGGCGTTACCTGCGGTTCACGGTAGGCCTCGAGCACTTTCAGTTTACCGTGCTCCCCTTCGGCCTTACCAGCGCCCCACGGGTGTTCACGAAGGTGATGGCGGTGGTCGCAGCTCATCTGCGCAGGTTAGGGGTGTCAGTCTTCCCCTACCTAGACGACTGGTTGTTGAAGGCGGGCTCGCCCCAGGCAGTCGTCAGCCACCTCCACACTACGGCGGATCTCCTGCACCAGCTGGGATTTTTCATCAATGTGCCGAAGTCACACCTGTGCCCCTCTCAGAAGCTCCTTTTCATCGGAGCGGTTCTCGACTCGGCGCAGTTTTGGGTTTACCCGCCCGAGCAGCGGGTCCGGGATATACAGGCTCTGATTCCGGTCTTTCGGCCGTTATCCCGGGTTTCGGTCAGGTTGACGCTGCGGCTTCTGGGGCTGATGGCCTCCTGCATCCTTCTGGTGCATCACGCACAGTGGCGGATGCGGGCTCTGCAGTGGGACCTGAAGTTTCAGTGGGCCCAGCACCGGGGCAATCTGTCCGACCATGTCCTGATCTCGGAGGGCACTGCGAGACAGCTGCAGTGGTGGCTCACGGACTGCGATTGGGTCAACGGCAGATCCCTCTCCCTTCCCCAACCGGAGCACGTAGTTGTGACGGACGCGTCCCTCCAGGGCTGGGGAGGCCACTTGGGAGAGGCGGAGATCAGAGGACTCTGGTCTCCGGCGGAGTCCCAGCTCCACATCAACCTTCTGGAGCTGAGGGCGATTCGTCTGGCACTGAAAGCATTCCTCCCGTCTGTCCGAGGGAGTGCAGTGCAGGTGTTCACCGACAACACCACCGCCATGTGGTACTGCAACAAGAAAGGCGGAGTGGGGTCGTGGACCCTTTGCCAGGAGGCTCTGCGTCTCTGGCAATGGCTGGAACATCAGGGCGTGACTCTGGTGGTTCAACACCTGGCAGGTTCTCTGAACGCCAGGGCGGACGAACTCAGCCGTCGGTGCTCGATGGATCACGAATGGCGTCTGAACTCGGACGTGGCGCAAGGCCTCTTTCTGCGATGGGGAGAGCCTTGGTTAGATCTATTCGCCACCGAAGAGAACGCGCAATGTCATCGGTTCTGCGCGTTGGAATTTCCAAGGCGGCACTCGCTCGGAGACGCTTTTCGTCGCGAGTGGAGCTGCGGTCTGTTGTACGCCTTTCCGCCTATACCTCTTCTGCCCAGAGTGCTGAAGATCAAGCGCGACCGGGCACAGGTCATCCTTGTGGCTCCGGACTGGGCTCGAAGGTACTGGTATCCCGAGCTACTCAGCATGTCAGTCGATCCCCCGATTCGTCTGCCTCTTCAGGAGGACCTTCTGTCGCAGCAGCAGGGGACGGTCCTCCACCCGAACCTGTCCGGTCTCCACCTCCATGCTTGGAGATTGAGCGGCAACAGTTGAGGTCATTTGACTTGCCTCCTGAAGTTTGCAACATCATTCTGGCAGCCAGGCGTCCCTCCACAAAAACGGTATACGCCTGCAGGTGGAACAGATTTGTGGCATGGTGCACAGCAAAGGCTGTGGATCCCCTCAATGCCCCTCTCTCTGAGGTTCTTCTCTTCCTTCTTTCTCTTGCCCAGCAGGGCTCTGCTCTGGGCACTATCAAGGGCTATCTTTCGGCTCTTTCAGCCTTTCTGAGGCTGCCTGATCAACCTTCTTTGTTCAAGTCCCCTATTGTTAACAGATTCCTGAAAGGCATCACTCATACCTTTCCTCCTGTCCCTTTCGTGATGCCTCAGTGGGACTTGAACCTGGGTCTAACCTTTCTGATGTGCGCTCCCTTTGAGCCACTGTCCGCTTCGCCTTCTTTCTTTGAAGACTGCCTTCCTGGTAGCTATCACCTCTGCCAGGAGAGTGAGTGAGCTCCAGGCCCTCTCTTGTAAGCCTCCTTTCCTTTCAGTCCATCCGGACAAGGTTGTTTTGAGGACTAGGCCCTCCTTCTTGCCAAAGGTGGTCACGGCCTTCCACATTGGGCAGTCCATCACATTGCCCACCTTCTTTCCGCCTCCGCACCCCTCGAGAGAGAGGAGGAGAGGCTCCACCGTCTGGACCCAAAACGTGCACTCTCGTTCTATCTGGATCGCACACGCCAGTTCCGGGTGGATGATCAACTCTTTGTTGGGTACGCGGGCGCTAAGAAAGGGAAAGCGGTGCACAAGAGGACCATCTCTCGATGGATTATCATGTGCATTCAGGCGTGTTACTCCTTGGCTAAGAAGGAACCACCTGTTGGGCTGCGGGCTCATTCCACTCGAGCCACGGCCACTACAACTGCCTTGGGCCGCGGTGTGCCCTTGCAGGACATTTGCCAGGCAGCTACGTGGGCCTCGTTGCACACGTTTGCTAGGCACTACTGCCTGGACAGTCGAGTCCGGAGGGATGGATACTTTAGCCGCTCCGTTCTCCAGGACTTTCTGGTGTAAATATTGGTTCGCAGACCCACCACCACGGGGATGGTATTGCTGGGGTATCTATTCTAAGGTAAGGAATCTATCACTAACGTGTCTCTTTCAGATGCACAAGTTACTACTTGTGTAACGATATATCTGTAAGAGACATTAGTTAGTGATAGATTCCTTACCGACCCACCCATCCTCCCCGTTCTGCGAACCGATATCTAGGGTTAAGGTCATCCCCTTTCAGGGCCCTAGTTTCTTGGCACCAGTGTCGGTTTTTGTCATGGCTTTGCGCTTCTGGCGCGGAAAAGCTGTGGCTAAGAACTGACGTCAGCACGCGGAGGCAGCGTCTAAGTACTCCGACGTCATCACGACGCCGACGACGGACGCGGAGCCGCAGACGACGCCTACCGACGCGCAAGGGTACTGCTACGCAAAACTTTCCGGATCCAGTCTGACGCCTGGGGATATTCTACGGTAAGGAATCTATGGTAAGGAATCTATCACTAACTAATGTCTCTTACAGATATATTGTTACACAAGTAGTAACTTGTGCGTCAGAAACATTAACTTTGAGCCCTGAAGTAGTCACGGATGTGACGAAACGCGTTGGCAACAAGCAATTCTGTGAATTTTAACTAAGAACTACAAATAAAGAAAACTGAAAAATCTACAATCAACTCTTTTTTGAAATTCTTATGTGTGGGAAGTTTCTGTCTGAATATCTATTATTACTGTGAAATATAGAAATTGGATAAATCAAATACGTGTGTTTAAACCTTGGTGCGGGTCAATTTTCCATGATATATGTTTCAGTGACTTTGTCACTTTCAGGGGGTGTATATGGGTCGCATCCTCGACCGTGTCGCACAAGAAATTATCTACTAAATAGGCACTTACCAATAGTGAAAATTTGTGCAGGTCATTATAGCTCTGACCCTTGAGCGCTTTTGTGAAATGAAATTTCTATCGGCTCGCATGTCCAGATCGGCTTTGTCGCCTCGCTCAGCCTCTGTGGATGATTCTCGGAGTGGCCGTCATCGTCGTCGCCCTCTCTCGTGCCGCAAGAGCATCGCTCGCCTGTGGGTAAGTGTTGCAGCTTGTCTCCAAGGGCTGGTTTCTGGCCTGTTGGGGGCGTGGGCTCTCCGCAGTTGATGCAGCCTTGCATGTCGTCTCCCTATCCACCATTCCCCCGGTGAGGGGGGATCGAGAGCCCAAATGAAGACCTATGCGGAGGCTTTACAGGCCTCGTTGGCTTCTCCTCCTCATCCTTTACCTCCTGGGACATCGGCGGATCCCTTGCGCCATGCGGGGCCCTCCGCGGCGTCTCTGGTGACTTTGGCGCTGGCTAGTTCGGATCCAGGCTCGGAGGATGTGGTGCTGTTGGGGTGCTGCTCTTCGGGGTTCCCTCCTTCGGACCACGGTGCCTCTGCTTCGCCGCAAACTCCTGCAGGAGTCCCTGTGGTGTCGTGGGAGGTCGCCGGGGTTTGTGTCGCATCCCGAGCCCCTCTCTGCACTTTGAGAATGTGGTCCTTTTTAAGGCTGAGGGTGACGCTGCTACGGCGCCGGCAGCTGCTGGCCCTGGTGGCGCCACAGGGGTCGGTGGACCCCTCTCGACCCGTTTTGGGTAAGGGATGGAAGGGGACCTTTCACTCATCTCCTGTCCTTCTCATCCATCCACGCAGGCGGTTATCTCGTCGGAGGTGGAGTCTGGGCCGGCGGCGCCACATGGGTCGGTGGGCCCCTCTCGTCCCCTCGTGGGTCGAGGCTGGCATGGGACTCCTCGTGGGTCCCTCTTGTCCCTCCGTGCAGGCGGATGTCTTGACGGTGGTAGAGTCGGACTTGGTGCTGCCGTGGGGGTCGGTGACCCTCTCTCGTTCCCCCAGGAGCGGAGGCTGGTGGGGGACTCCTTGTAGTTCTCCGGTGGCTTCTCGTTCCTCCACACAGGCGGCTGCCTCGTTGGAGGTAGAGTAGGTGCTGTTCCTGTGCCTCCCTTTGACCACCTCTGCTCCGTCCCAGCCCCGATCCCCAGTGCCAGGTGGAGAGGTGGTGGCCTGGCCGGTGCCTCCTGTGGTGTTGGATGATGACGACGACGCCCTGCTCCGGTTGTGGATTCTACTGCACCGGACAGCTGTCAGGTCGTGGATTCGTCCTCAGACGTTCCCTCTTCTCCAGTGGTTGCGTGCCTGCTGGTGTCGTCCTCACCGGAGACGGGCCGATGCGTCGTGGTGTGTTCCCCGGCGTCATCAAGATGGCTCCTTGCCGCGGCCTTCCCTGGAGGAACCACAGGTCCCCCACTCTTCAGCTCCTTTCAGGCTTGGCCCTTGCCCACTCCGGTTGGCTTCGGGGACGGCCACCTTAGCCAACAGCCGTCACCCACAGAGGAGCTGCTCTCTCAACCACAGGGCCCTATGGAGGCTGGTGCGGCCTTGGCTGGCGCTGTTTCCACGGCTGTGGGGATTCTGCGCATGGGAGATGAAGGCTGTCCATTTCCCTTCAGATCATCTCTTGGAGGTTCTCTACCAGGGTTCTGGTGGACGGAAGCTACTGCTTCCCTTTGAAGGTTCGCTCACTACCTCTGACGGGGACTTGGGGACGCCCTACCACGGGGGATCCGGTGCCCCAACACCACCTTCGACAACTTCTGGCGCTGCTTGGCTGTGTATTTCCTGCATGAAGCCTGAAATCAAAGGTCCAGTTAACTTTAACGATCATTGACATTGCGACCGGAGAGAGCAGTACTTGAATATCGACAGACTACCTCTAAGGTCGACAAACAGCGAGGTAGGGGCCATGGAAAATAACCCCTTCAAATTCTGACCCGAGTGCCACCACAAGTTTGCGCAACACAATCAACACATGTGCAACCTCTGCCTGCCCGAGGACCATAAGTACAAGGACTGTGAGGCCTGTGTGGAGTTCCAGCTGTAGACTCGGGACCCGCCGAAAACCAGAGAGGACCACTAAGCCACAATGTCTCAGACCTCGTAGAAGACTTCCTTTAAGGATCCGGGTTTCTCCAGTGATGACTAAGACTTGGGAGTACCAGCAGAATCAAGGCACAAATGGTCAGACGTCGAAATTCTGCTGGGAACTCTGAAAAAACACATGCCTACAAAAAGGCGAGCGACACCGGGAAGAAGATGGAGAAGGTAAGACTCCATACACATCCATTGGAACCAAAGGGCCATGAAAACCAGTTGCAACCTAAAACAGCCCAGATTTAAAGAATCCCACGGAATCCTGCCAAGTGTCACGGAGGAGGAAAAATCGCAGAAATGCCGAAACAGGATCGAGCACGAAACCCCGAAGGTAGGCGCAATGCCATTGAAACAAGAGACCGGTGCACCCAAAAAGAGAAAATCATGTCACCGAAGCTGAGAGAACACTCCAAATCTAAAAGGAAACGGCTTGAGCCTGAGACGGCGGTGTTACTCCAAAAAGAGTTCGGCGCATCACTGAATGATTTCCGGATTCCAAAAACACCAGACACCAAATTCGCAAACTTCGACGTCGAAGCGGAAGATGCCGAAGGGAAAGAGGAGGATATCCTCGAAGCACCACCAATTCCCGAACCTCGCGAAGAAGACCAAGGAATAAACAGACACCTCTGAAGAGGAAGAAGCCTCCGTAAATTGAGGACAACTGGAATGACATGACACTGAAAGTCCATAAGAGAGATTCTGCTATCCTAGTAAGGCATCTCCACCAGATATCACCTTCTACAATGGAATAGTTAAAAGGGCAGTAGACACTTTCAGGGGTCCCCCTCAAGGAGGAAAAGTGAGATGCCGGTTTCCTTCTAGAAATACTAGCCTAAGCCACCAAGGGGGACACAATATTTAGCAATGCTACCTAGCATTTTAGACCAAGGCAAGGAAGCCTATAAATAACCAGCCTCAAGGGGGTAACGCCAAGGGTTGAGAAAAAATACAAGTACTCCTCCAAGGACCATAAATGTATCCAAGGGAACACAGTGCCTGCAGGGCCTAGCAGCATGGCTCCTGAAGACCTAGAGTTTGCACACCTCAAACTACCAGCAAGCACAATGGCGGTGCTTAGAGAGGCAAGGAGGCCTACCACAATGAAGTGCTACGTAGCAAAGTGGAAAAGATTCTCTGAATGGTGCATTAGGGAGAAACTGCAAAGAATTACCAAGGAATCAACAGTACTAAAGTACTGAACACATCTACTACAAAAATAAACTAAGCTACACATCTCTAAGGGTGCACTTAGCGGCGATAGTGGCTCACACAAAAGGCGAACCAGGGAAAAGTTTATTCACTTCCCAAGTAGTAAAAAGATTTCTAGATGGGGTAAGGAGAATCGCACCACCAAACAGAATGCCACCTCCAACATTGAACCTCAACATAGTGCTAACTCAATTGATGAAGGCACCATTTGAGTCTATTCATAAAGCAACAGTGCATATGCTCACGCTAAAGAGAGCCTTCTTAGTAGCTATCACATTGCTATGAAGAGTAAGCGAATTACAATCGCTAACACTACAAGAGCCCTACCTGCAAATACCGATCGGAAGGAGAAAGGACCCACATTTCATGCCAAAGGTGGTGTGGCGGTTCCACATAAATCGGACAGTACGAATACCAAGTATTTTCCAAAGACCAAGCATAGAAAAGGCGTTACACACACTAGACGCCAGGAGAGCAGTAATGCACTATATAGAAAGGACAAGAGTGCAGGGAAACAAAGCAATTATTCGTCTTTTGCCAGCAGTTTTTGGGACGACCAATTACCAAAAATACCATTGCACAAACCATACAATTCTGCCACAGACAAGCGGAGCAAGAATTAAAAGGAGCAACGCATGCTCACTCAAGGAAGAAAGGAGCAACAATTGCGTTTCTGGCAAATATGCCTATTCAAAACATTTGCCAAGCCGCAACATGGTCATCAGTGCACACCTTCACTAAGCACTACTGTGTTGATATTCAAATGAACAAGGAAGCGCAAGTAGGACAGAAGGTCTTACAACACAAGTTCAGTAACCGGAGATCACCTTCCCCCAGCCTCCACAAAACCAACAAATCACTACAAAGTCTGTGCACAGCATAGTGATTCCAGAAAGATTCACGCTGCAAAACGTATAGTTTCTTACCTGTCGATGTAGTTTTGCAACTTGAAAACTTTCTGGATTCACTAGCGACCCCACCCTCCTCCACCAGAAAGATGAGACCGGAGTAAGACTATTAAAACAGGAGAAAGACTTTAAAAGTTAAAAGAAGAGAGTAACAAGACGAGAAAAAATCCAAAGGTGGGAGCTTCTGGAGGAAGCGTGTTGACGTCATAAAGGACACCAAATGGTGGCATGTAGACGCCCACCTGGGCCATGAGAAAAAGATAAGAAATGCTACAATTCCGGACCCAACCAAGATGGCGGAATAATGCACAGTACAGTGAATCCAGAAAGTCCTTAACCACTTCAGTGCTAAGGCACTCATTATTCTTTCCATTCATTTTCCATTGAAATGAATGGAAAGTTCATGACGAGTTACCCTTGTCATTAGCAGCCAAGAGGTTAAGCTGCAAAACTACACCGACAGGTAAGAAACTATACGATACTCCCATGTCTGTAGTCCAGTTTTGCTCCAGAGCGGAAGTCAATGGCTCCCTGAGCTTGTTTGAACTGGACTATGCAAGTAGTGCACCAAATGTGCCATTCAGGCAGACTAAGTAGTGCTGCAAGCACTCCCAACCGGCCTCAATACACTAAACCCTGTCTGGGAGGTGGTCAAACCTCCCTAGGCCGAATACCTATTGTTCTGCCTTCCCTTGCTCGAGCTTGACTCGGCAGCAGGAGGGCAGAATTGGGTGTCAGGTTGGCAGCAGCCATGTTGTGCTGTCTGGGTCTCGCAGACTGGTACCGGGATCACTGAGGGCCTCTCGGAGGAGATTTACAATGCATGGAATCATACCTCCCACACTTTAGGGTGTCTGGTATGACTCCCTAATGTTTGATACCAATCATGACAGGGTTCTTTATAGCCAGTTTAGAGATGGTCATTGCATAATGACGCACTGTCACTTTGTATTGTAATGGCTGATGCATGACCTAGGAGAATGGACTCCAAAGGTTGTAGAGGTGTCCTGCTCACGCAGGGGCACCCTCACACTTAGAATGAAGCTCCCTGCCTTCAGGGTTGAAAGGCCTGCTTTTGGGGTGACTTATAGGTTATCTTTCGTAAGTTGTGCTAGCACCAGCTCGCACAGGCTGCAACAGCAGGCCTGTAGTTACAGTTTGAGTGGTCCACCATGGGTGGCATAATACAGGCTTTAACCCTTTGGTACACCTGAGGTACCTATGCCCTGGGTATCTCAATACCATATATCTGAAAGGAACAGTTGGTAATAGATTCCTTACCTTAGAATCACCCCCAGGCATCAGACTGGATCTGGAAAGTTTTTTGTCAACAGTACCCCTGCTCTTCGGAAGGTGGAGTCTGTCAACTCTGCATCTGGCGTCGTAGTCGCCGGGATGACGTCGCTGTAGCTACATTAATTCCGCCCTCGTGCGCGGACATCAGTTCTTTATTTTTCCACGCCAGCAAGCGCAGATCTAGAGAGCGCTACCACCAGTCACTTTTGACTGACTTTATTCTCGATTTTTGTCAACTTTGTTTCTTAAAACCATTGACTCCTTGTACACGAGGAATGCCCAGCTTCAAGGCATGTGGTTCCTGTAACCGACTGATGTCGGTGACAGATCCGCACCGCATGTGCCTCTACTGCCTGGAGCGCGACCATGACCCCAAGTTGTGCACCGACTGCTGAACGATGGCACTGAAGTCTGGGAGCAGTTCCGAAAGCTACTCTAGGCCCGGCAGTCGGCTCCGCGTCGCTGGAGGTCCCAGTCACTTGGGAGGTTGAGGGACCATCATCCCTCCTCTTCGAAGTCTTCGCACTCTGGGTCAGCTTAGTCAAAGCATAAGAAGAATTAGACTTCCCCACGTCCTTCAGCTGACGCGACGACTGGTGTGGGTGGTGCCACTCCCGCAGCTCCACGTGTGTGGCCTACAAGGTCGACTCCGGCCTTCCCGAGAGCAACCCTTGGCCAGCTTAGTCAATTTTGCAAAGCGATACATGCCATTTTTGGGCAGCTGACTTCGCCGGCTGGCCTTCAGGCTCCAAGGACTTGGCTGAGGGCCCTAGGCCTTAGACACTGGCAGCTTCGGCCTCTGCAACGCCGGGCACCCTTGGATCCAGGCCTGTATCCAGATCGGCACCGGTCGACCTCGTAATACTTCCAGCAGCGCCGATTGCGCCGGCTGGAACCCCAGCCTTCGTCAACCCTGGCTTTCGCCCCAATGTGGACAAGGAGCCTGACCGACGTCGATGGGTACTTTTGTGCCTGTGTTTCACCCTGTTCCTTTTCAGCCAGATTGGCAGCCAGAGGAGATTGAGGAAGACTGTGAGGGGTCTGGTGACCCTTTAACCGACCAGTTGTATTATGATCCAGACTAGAGACAGGAACTGGGGCATGCAAGTGGTTTGGATACCACTCCAGACCCTAGGCATATTGTCTCCTCCTACCGTGGCTACGGAGGAGAGAGCATTAGTAAGCAACAACGGTCCTTACAAGGGGGAGATAAATAGTTAAATAATTATAGGCCACAATCTGCACTATAATAAAGAAAAGGTTCAGCCGAACCTCAGATTTAATCAATAAGGTAATGAAAATTATAACGAACACACATATACCGTGGGACACAGTCCTGTATCCAAACCAACTTAACGAAACAAATTACAATGTACAAGGGAGTTTCTCAGGCAATTTTCAAAACGTGAGCAGCTAGAAATTAGATGGGGTTAGTTGAGCTTCACTCATTACCTATCTTATGTGCGCTCGCTTTGAGCCACTACATAACTGTCCTCTCTGACTTCTCACTCCGAAAACTGCCTGTTCGTTGCATTTGAGCTGCAGATCACACACTTTGCATTAGATCGCCATCTGGTGTTGGGCTCGGATGGTTGCACCTTGTTGTTGTCTTGGAAAAAGTCTTTGTAGTCACAAGATAGGTGACTCCTCCCTTGGACGATAGTGCGCATGGGCATCAACTCCATCCTTAGATTGTTTTTTCCCGCCATTGTGTTTGGATGCAACTTTTGCACACAGGTTCGAAACTTTGTTTTCAAACTTTTTCGACGCGTTCAACTTCTCTAACTCTTCGAATTCTCTTCAAACTTCGATGCTACCTTAATCGGTTCGACGCGGGCCGCTGGGCCTATCAACACTGTTAGGGCCTACAGCTCATGGAAAGGACGCCGTTCAAAAAATGCCCCCTGTGTGGAGCAAAGTTCCCACATAGTGACCATCATAAGGTCTGTAACCTGTGCCTCTCGCCAGAACACGACGAATCCAGCTGCCAAGCCTGCACCTCTTTTCGATCGAAAAAGACTATCCGAGATAGTCGGTCCTGACGACACATCATGGCGCAGAGATCAGCTCCGGAACCAGATGACATCTTCGATGAAGGCCCAGATGTCCCAGAAGAAGATTCCGAAGATCTGGAAATCGTGTCAGGCAGAAGACTCGGACGACCCCAGCACTCCTGGTTAACTAGTGAGTACTACTGCCCCTGCCCCAACCCCAAAACAGAAGGCACTGGTCAAGACTCGCCTGTTAGCCCCAGTCGCGACCGAAAGCACACTTCAGAAGCCCCGCCTCCGGGCCCGACTCTGAAGAAGAAATACAAGCCTTCCGGTAGCTCAGTACCGATCAAACCGCAGATAACAGTCCTTCTGGCACCAAGCGAAAAGAACACACTGCTCTGAAATCGGTTCAGATTCTTTCAGCGCTAAGAGAAATCGGCACGAACACCTCCAGGCGTACAGATATCGAGGTAGAGGAACTTTTCCATCCGGATCATGTTGATCCCAAACAAAAAAATCTACATTAATCCCAAAACAGGACGTGTCACAGCTGTGCCGTACAACAAAAGGGACTCAGACACTCTAGTGCATGTCAAGAAGGACTGTGCCACTTCACCTATGCCTCCTTCTCCTATCTTTCCTTCCAATTCCCTTCTCCCTAAACCAGTTACACCACCTGAACCTGTAACTTCTCCACCACATACACCTCCACAAGATGATGATGACTTAACACAGTGGGGGACACCCTATTGACCTGTTCACAGATCCAGACGATATACCACAGGACGATTGTCATTTCAACGACCCAATAAATCCAATAAACCTCCCAAGCCCACAGCCATACCCAACAAAACCATCTCCCCTAGACGACCATATTGGTTTTGGACAACTCATTAATAGGGCTGCTGTTTTTCACGGTGTGACCATGCACACACACACACACACACCAGAGGAGGATTTCCTTTTAGATACATTTGAACAGTCTCAAAAATCTGTACAAATGTTACCAATGATTAAAGGGGTCATTAAACAAACCCCTGACACATTCAAAGATCCTGTACGAGCCAGGATTCTAAATCCTAGAATTGATAAATATAGACCTGCCCCAGACGACCCTGAATATATCAAAGGACAATTAACAAATAGAGACGCCAATGCTCCATCTTTAACCATTTTAAGATGGGGAATAGAATCCAACAAGTCCCTCTTAACCACTCTTTCAGTTTGAATTAATGTGCTTTTTTTGTACCAATAACAAGCTATTTTTTCAAATGGAACAATTTACAAAAACTTGATTGTCAATACAAAAAACACTTACATCTCCCGACAACAACTTGCACTTTGGAAACCCATTTAGTGTTCACCTTTGCACACACTCATCTGCAGTCTCCCTACCATTCACACACACTGTGACCCATTCATGTTCAAATTCGACTAATTCCCACATTCATACCAATATACTTACTTCATTCAGACAAAGCCCACCCTGGGGTGTCTAAACAAATCTTTTCTTGAAAAGATACTGGATTTTTTTACAATTCAACACAAAACAATAAATTCAAAAAGGCCATCAATGATTTAACACAACAATGACATTCTTAAAAAGATAAATTCTCTTGATTGACCTATCAAGAGAATTTTATCTTTTTAAGAAGAAAGCAGATTAATTCAAACTGAAAGAGTGGTTAAGAGGGACTTGTTTGATTCTTTTACCCATCTTAAAATGGTTAAAGAAAGTGGCAGCATTGGCGTCTCTATTTGTTAATTGTTATTTTGGAGTGGCCTTGCTGCACGTTAGCCAAACCCTGAATTGGTAATTCTATATCAAAGGACAGCTGCCTTTAGATTCACTAGTAGTTTCCAACGCTAGGAAGCCTGCCAATTCACAAACCTCAGGGGATGCACAACACCGATAAAGAATCCATATTACTAGAGACATCTGGCAAATGGGTAGCAGTGCAGGCGGCCAATCCCTGGCGCATAGCCAACACTCAAGCACTGCTGGCCAGATATCATAGGGCCCACTATGACCAGCTGGAGACCCTATTACAGCTTTTACCAGACCAATAAACTCAAGCAAATGACCACATTCAAGAAGGAAAATTAATAACAAATGCCTCAATTAAGTGTGCCCTTGATGCAGTAGACACTGCTTCTAGGTCCATTAATACTAGTGTACTGTTCAGACGACCTGCCTGGCTACGCATTTCAGGCTTTAAGCAAGAGGTCCAGACAACCATTCTAAATCAGCCGTTCAATCAAGAACACCTTTTTGGACAGGCTGTGGACACAACTCTTGAAAAAATTAAGAAAGGCACAGACTGCAAAGTCCATGGGAGCACTACAGTCTCCACACACATGTGGCTCCTTTCGTCGCTCCTTTTATAAAGGAGCCTCTAAAAACATCAGTACAGATACTTAATCTTCCTTCAAAACCTCCACCCAAACATCCCCCAACAGAGGATATTTTAGAGGAGGTTACAGAGGGAATAAGAATAAAGGGAGGTGCCGCAGTAACAATAATACTCGCACCTCCCTTCTGCTAAACAGGGACTTCCCTCCACTCCCCCCAGGCCATTCCACTCCAGTCGGGGGAAGATTATCACAGTTCCTACCTGTCTGGAACTCCATCACAACAGACCAGTGGATAAGACAAACTATCTAATATGGTTACTGCCTGGAACTTACAGCTACCTCCCCAAACATACCACTCAAGCAGCGTCCAATGTCCACAGAACATCTTGCGCTTTTAAAACAAGTTCTCTCATTGCTTCAAAAGCAAGCCATGGAGCTAGTCCCCTTACTACATCAGGGTACAGGAGTTTACTCCCTAGATTTCCTAATCCTCAAAAAGAATGGGTTCCTAAGGCCAATAGTCTACCTCAGACCCCTCAATCTGTATATGCACTCGGATCACTTTCATATAATCACTTCAACAAGTGCTTCCACTGCTCCAACAAGGAGACTTCCTTGCCACACTAGATCTCAAGAACGACTACTTCCACATTCCCATACATCCTTCTCACAGGAAAGATCTACGGTTTGTAGTGGACTGACAACACTATCAGTTCAAGCCTTCCATTCGGAGTCACCACCGCACCCAGAGTGTTTACCAAGTGCCTTGCAGTGGTAGCAGCACACCTAACAAGACAACAAGTCCATGTCTTCCCATATCAGGATGACTGGCTAATAAAAGCCAAGTCATTCAATCGGTGTGTTCAACACACTCATCAAACCGTCCAAACAGTGCACAACTTGGGATTCACAATCAAGTACACCAAGTCGCATCTCCAGCCCTCTCATGTACATCAATATCTAGGGGCCACAATAAACACTTCCACAGCTCTAGTGTATCCCAGTCCAGCCAGGATAGCCAGTATACAAGCTCTCATTACCAAATCTCAAACACAGCCAGAGTGTTCATGCAACTCATAGGCATGATGGCATTTTGCATATTTATTGTACCTTATGCAAGACTTCAAATGCGTCCCTTACAGGAATGTCTATCACATCAGTGGAATCAGGCTCAAGGACAAATAGATCTGGTGTTGGTGGAAAGCCACACACATCACTCTGCAGTGGTGGAATCAAACTTATCCAAGGGGTGGCTGTTCCTCAAGCAAGTTCCACAGATAGTTCTAACAGATGCATCACTCAGAGGATGGGGAGCCCATCTCCTCAATCACACCACTCAAGGCAAATGGACCACTCAACAGAAAGGGCTCCATATCAATCATCTGGAACTATTAGCAATATTCCTAGCACTATAATCATTCCAGCTCCATGTACAAAACAAGGCTGTCCTCATCCGGACAGACAATATGACAGCCATGTATTACATACAAGGAGGCACACATTCTCTGCAGCTATCTCGGCTCGCACAGAACATTTGGGGGCGGGCCATTCCACAAAACATATACCTCCTTGCAGAACACCTTCCAGGAGTTCACAATCAGATTGCGGATCTGTTAAGTGGACAGACACAATAGAGTCACGAATGGGAACTACATCCACAAGTTATTCTACCATTTTTCCTAATGTGGTGCCAACCAGACATAGATCTGTTTGCCACACACGAAAAGGCAAAATGCCCAACCTTCGCCGCCAGGTTTCCACACCCGCTGTCCAAGGGCAATGCGATATGGATGAACTGGTCAGGCAGATTTGTGTACGGTTTTCCGCCACTCCCACTGATTCCACTAGTGGTACGCAAGCTCCGACAAGTCTCTAAAATTGATCCTAGTGGGTCCCACATGGGCATGTCAACCGTGGTTCACAACACTGTTGGAACTCTCACTAGTCCCACTCTAAAAACTAAATCTCTCCGCATCACTACTAATGCAGAACCATGGAGAGATAAGGCACCCCGATCCAACTCTGCTGAATCTGGCAATCTGGCTCCTGAAGTCCTAGAGTTTGGTTACCTTAACCTTCCACCGGACTGTATGAACATCATTAAAGAAGCCAGGTGCCCTACCACCAGAGCTTGCTATGCGGCAAAATGGAAGAGATTTGCCATTTACTGCACTAACAATCATATTAATCCACTGGATGCGTCCATCCAGAACATAATTTGCTACTTATTACATTTGCAAAGATGTAATTTAGCATACTTATCCATACGTCTACATCTAGTAGCACTTGCCGCTTACATACAAAACAGACACTAGCCACTTTTTAGGGTACCAGCAATTAAAGCCTTTATGGAGGGCCTTAAAAGAATCATTCCTCCCAGGTTACCACCCTCTCCGGTGTGGAATCTCAACATTGTACTTACTAGGCTCATGGCACCCCCATTTGAACCTTTAAATAAAAGTGAACTTCACTTTCTCACATGGAAAGTAGCTTTCCTTATCGCATTCACCTCTCTCAGAAGAGTAAGTGAGATCCAGGCTTTAACTATTCAAGAACCCTTATTACGAATACATCGTAACAAGGTAGTTCTCAGAACAAATCCAAAATTCCTTCCTAAAGTCATCTCTTCACACGCTAGATGTCAAGAGCTCTACTTTATTACATTGACAAGACTAAATCCTTTCGAAAAACAAAACAATTGGTTGTAGCTTTCTCCCTACCTCATAAAGGTAATCCCATCTCTAAAGCTGGGATTACAAGGTGGATTGTTAAATGTATACAAATGTTACCAAAAAGCTAAACTCACATTGACAATTCCCCCTAGGGTGCATTCAACACGCAAACTAGGGGCTTCAGGGGAAGCAGAGCGGTCCAGCAGCACGGGGAGAGCTGAGGTCAGGATAGAACTGTGTGTGGGTGCCTGTAGGAAGCTGGTTCTGTACACTAGACATCATTTTGGTATAGTATTTACAGAGTGGAACCCCAAAGGTAGGCAGAGGTTAAAGTAGATAGCAACTTACACTCTATTTGTGGTAGTGTGGGGAAGATGCAAGGTTTTATCTGAGGGTTGTGTTAAGCATTTGTTGTACACACTCCGGCAGGAAATGATGTCACACACTCAGACTGAACTCATACCAGTTTGTAAATATTAAGTTATTTTATTTCTTAGCCTGTTGCAGGTAAGTGAAATAATACAAAACAAAATCGTATGCAGTGTTCTACAGTTGAATGCAGGTTCAAAAGTATTTTGTTGAATTACAGGTAAGTCAACAGGTCAGAATTACTTTATAGTTACTTTTCAGATTACTATGTACATTACATTTTAAATTACCTTTCGGATTACTTTTGCTAATCAGTGTGATATGCCTAGATATCACACAGATCTCCTAGACAAAAGGAAAGTAATTCACTTTTTGTACGCAAGCAATTTTTCAATGTTTCATACAAACCAACTCCACACTTGAAACAATTTTCAAGAAAAGCTGTCAATCAATCCTATGGGAGGAAATTAAGTTAACGGTTTGCAGGTAAGTATTTATTTGTGGGAGTTTGTATTCTGGGGCATTCCCCCAGGGGCGAGGATGCATGCTCAGTACACCCTCAGCTGCACTTTGTCGGCTGGATCCATAGTGCTGAGGCCCAATGTTATCCAGTGGGGGATAGGGGGCAGCCTGTTGGTGGCTGCTCAAGAGCAGACCACATGGTTCTCTTCAGGTCGCAGAGCAGTGTCTTTTGAGGTCGGATTTCACCGAAACGGGCCACTCAGTTGCGGTGGTGTCCTTGCAGAGGATGCAGGCGACGTCTGTGAGTCCTGAAGATGCCAACCCACGGTGAGCTCTGACTCTAGAGTGCTGGGGGACCTCGCTGGGACCGGTGCGCACCCGGATTCGAGCCATAGGGGTTGGGTGCAGTGGTGGCCCAAGCATCTGGTTTCTTTGTCCTTAGCAGGCTCAGAGTCTGTCTTGAGTTTCTTTTGAACTAAGCTGCTGTTCGCAAGAGATCCGGTCTTTGTTGAAGGAAGTCAGTCCCCCCAGGAATTCTTCAGGTCGCTGGCTGCAGGACAAGGCAACTTTTGGTGCAGGATCTCTGAATACTGCAGACGGGCCCGTAGGGCTGGGGCCAAGTCAGTTCTTCTCTGCAGTCTCCTCTGCTGGGCGTCTTTCGTCCTCCTTCATAGGTTGCGGGATTATGTCTTAGTTCTGGGCTGCTCCCTAAATACTGTATTAAGGGGTCTCGACCTACTGTGGGTGACTACACCCTTGGTGTGCTCACCCCACATAGGGTAGTGGGTGCAATCCATAATCCTGTGCGCACTCCACATAGGGGAGTGGGTGCAATCCATAATCCTGATTGGATAGTGCCTGCCATCTGCCCGGCACTGAAGTGGGCTTCACCGCACATCCCCCACCTGAGGGGTGGGGTTGGCAGAGGTGGGCACACCTTCTGGGCTGTGCTAATTTTTCCCACCTGGCTTCCCTCTGAAAAGGAGTGGAGATGGGCAGGGGGCCTGCTCCTGGTAGCAGGAGAGGCTGGGGTTTGGGTTAAAAAGCTGCAAGGCCTTTGAAGCGCCCCTGCAACAGATGGCTTTATCTGGCCTGGGGGACGTGTGACCACCTCTGCACAGTAAAGGCTTTGTTTCTGGGCTCAGGGAGCGAAGGCTAGACACATGTCTTGTGGTAGCAGGCTGGTGTGTACCAATCAGGGAACCTACCAGAGGCTGGTCATATTTCACGGGGCACCTCGAAGATGCTCTCTGAGTGCATTTCTCATTAAATCCCACACTGGCATCAGTGTGGGTTTAATGTGCTGAGAAGTTTGATACCAAACTTCTGAGTTTTCTGTAAAGCTGGTATGGGGCTGTGGAGTTTGTAATAACAAACTCCCAACACCATATACTCCTAATAGCATTACTGCACTTACAATGTCTAAGAATTGGACTCAAGACTGTAGGAATACAGGGAGCATGCAACTGTACCCTCACCACTAGTATAGTGCACCCAGCTAGAGGGGTGGCTGACCTATGCCAGGGCAGTGGTTTGTAGGCATGGCACAGGAGACTTTGTTCTATGTCAACTCTGCACTTTGTTATGCACCAAAACTTGCAGCCTGCAATGGCTCTGTGTAAAGGTACAGGGCCTCTAAGGGTGGCACAATAAGTGCTGCAGTCCTTAGATGCATTCCCTGGCCACAGTGCCCTTGGTACCCATGGTCCTTTTACAAGGGACTGACATGTGACAAAGAGGTGCCAGTTGGGGGTACAAGGTAAAGTTTTGGGAAAAATTCCAGGCCCTGTGAACCTGATTGGCAGGGACCCAGGGCATATCAAGTAAGAGCATCAGTAGTCTTGCAAAAAGTGGTGGGTTTAATGCAACAGAAACACGTGACTGTGGGTATGAGAGTGGATCTGTAAGTGCCTGCATGAGTCTGAGTTGATGTCTCATACCCCCTCACACATACCATTCAGACAATCTCACAGCCATGTTCAGACAATCACTCGCACACCCACTCAACAAGCCCAACCACTCTCACACCCATTCGGACTCATTCAGCCATTCGCACTCCCACTCTCCAACTTATACTGCCACTCTTTCACACACTGTTTAAGGTTACAGTTAGAAATAAAATTTAAAAAACCTTAAAAATTCACTGAAAATAAGCAAAGGTTACAAGGACGTTATAGTTGGGCTCAGATTTCACCCAATCGAAGCCAGTAGTCATTACCTGAGCTAATTAGAACTTACGTCCCTGCAATGCACTTCTTATGACCACACACACGTTACATTTTATTTATTTATTTTATTTATTTATTTCGCATACTTATAGAGCGCATACCTGTCACCCAGAGGGCATCCTGGCGCTTTGATCAGAAAACCCCACACTAAACAGCGCAGACACACAACCAATTACTTGGGAAATAGATAGGTCTTTAAAGCCTTCCGGAATGGAAGATAGTCCTGGTGGCTCCTCAGAGTGAGTGGGAGAGAATTCCACAATTTGGCTGCCGCCACTCTGAATGAGCGGCCACCCATCCTCACTCTTTGAAACCTAGGCACCACCAAAAGGTGAGCCGATGACGACCGCAAAAGACGTGGGGCAGAATACCATGCAAACATGTTTTGTAGTGGGATAGGGCCTAGGAGGTGTACCGCTCTAAACACCAGACAGGCCGCTTTAAATTGGACCCGTAGATCTACTGGAAGCCAGTGTAGATCACGGAGCGCAAGAGTAGAGGAGCTGGCTCTGGGTCGTGAGAGGGCCAGTTTAGCAGCCATGTTCTGCACCCTCTGCAGCTTCCCTATCAAATTTTTTGGGGCCCCCAGGAGAAGACCATTACAGTAATCCAGCCGGCTTAAAATAGTCCCGCGGACTATTTCCGGCCTGGCCTGGGCGGGGAGCAAAGGCAGGACTCTGCGTAGCATACGGAGCAGCATCATACATGTTCCCGTGGTTTTATTGACATGTAGGTCTAATTGTAAGTTAGGGCCAAACATGACCCCTAAATTACGAGCTGACTCCGATGCTAACACTGGTTCAGAAAAGGTGCTAGGCCAGAAATCAGTGGGTAGAGGCCGCGGGATCCGATCAGTGGAACAGTGGAGCACCTCTGTCTTCGCGCTATTAAATTGCAGAGAGTTTGCTCGAAGCCAGTCCGCCGTAGCTGCCATACAGCGATGGAAGGTGCTCAACGAGATTGCGTTGTTCCCTTCTAAGGAAAACACCAGCTGAGTGTCATCGGCATAATTAAATGCCGAGACCCCAAAAGATTTTATTAGCTGGATAAGTGGACGAAGGTACAGGTTGAACAATATCGGGCTGATGGCCGAGCCCTGTGGCACCCCCTGTCCAATTTTCCTTGGCTCCGAGCTGAAAGGTGGAAGTGACACCAGCTGTTGCCTGCCCTCAAGATATGAAATCAGCCAGTCTCTGGCTCCCTCGCCAATCCCGCACTCTTCCAGCCTCCGAACCAGGGTCCGATGGCAGACCGTGTCGAACGCGGCCGACATGTCGAGCAGCACCAGAAAGGCTGCCCGACCACTGTCGACACGCGAACGCAGGTTGTCCAGCACGGTCACAAGTGCGGTCTCCGTCCCATGACCAGGTCGGAAGCCAAACTGGTCCTCATCGAACCACCCAATTTGTTCCAGGTGGCCGGAAAGAGAGCGAGTTACCCACTTCTCTAAGATCTTTATGGGAAAGGGAAGTAAGGAGATCGGCCTATAGTTAGAGAGGACAGCTGGATCCAAGGTTGGCTTTTTTAGCAGAGGCGACACCACTGCCAGCTTCCAGCAATCTGGGACAGATGCCGATTTCAAAGATTGCAGACAGATTGAAAACAAAGGAGGGAACAATTCTTCATGAAAAGTTTTCCAAAATTTGGGGGGCAGTGGGTCAAGCGGGGAACCAGATGACACCGTGAAAGCCGCTTTACAAAATTCATCGAAGGACGGAAGGGGGAAAGAGTTCAACCGTGGTGGACTGGGTGAGGTACCTAAGTCCTCCGACCCAGATGCCAAAACGGCCATCTGGGGTCGACTGGGTGAGCAGCCCGGAGCTTCCAGATCAGAGACTTCCATGTGCGTCTGGGGTCGACTGGACTGCTCCCCCGGAGCTCCCACACCAACTGGCTGGGGTCGACTGGGTGAGCTGTCCGGAGCTCCCAGAACGGAAGCACCAGTGACCATCTGGGGTCGACTGGGCTGCTCCCCCGGAGCTCCCATACCAACCGGCTGGGGTCGACTGGGTGAGCTGCCCGGAGCTCCCAGAACGGAAGCACCAGTAACCGGTTGGGGTCGACTGGACTGCTCCTCCGGAGCTCTCATACCAACCGGCTGGGGTCGACTGGGTGAGCTGCCTTGGATTCCACACCCCCTGTCCGCAAGGCTAGCAGGGCAAACCTCCTCAGTTGCAGGAAGTGTTAGGCCAGCCAAGATCTTGGCGGTCTTCTCCTCAAAAGCCAACGCCAGCGAGTCGCATAGAGCCTGAGAGGCCCGCACTGAGTTAGCTGCACAGACCGGATGGGACAAGTCCTTAACAATCTTAAATAGGGCTTGAGATTTGTTAGGCGCCTGTAATAAGGATGTTTGTATAAAGGTCGCCTTGGCCTGCTTGATCGGCTCCTTATAACCTCTCAGTGCAAGTCTAAACAAGGCTTTAGCCGAGGGCGAATACTCCCTTCTCCATGCTCTCTCTGCCCGTTTGCAGCTCAACTTCAGGTGTTGTAGCTCCACCGTATACCAGGGAAAGGCCCGATTCACCCTCGCTCTTGCTTTCCGAAGTGGCACGATGTTATCGAGGGATTCGGTAATAGACCGGCAGAAGGAAGAGTAGCTGTCGTCCACTGAATTCCTCAGGTCAAAGCTGGCAGATAGCAAAGGGGGCGGGGGGGCGAGACTGAGCAGTTTGGACCACGATCGACCCACTTGCGAGACTCCTACCCCTGCAACCTCCGGGGGGCTGTTCCCAAGGCATAGGGAGAAGACCACCAGCGCGTGATCCGTCCAACATTGGACAAGAATGTCAATGATCGCCGCTAAGTGGGCGCCTGCAAAGATAAGGTCGAGCATATGGCCGCCCTTATGAGTCGAGGAGCCAACCAGTTGTTGTAGATGGATGTCGGCCAAAGCTTGATTGAGTGAAGTAAACGCTCCATCTAAAGGACCCCCCTGCCAGAGATTAAAATCTCCCAAGACGAGCAGGTTAGAGTGAGTATTAGAAAGATCATACACTAGGTCCAGGAACTCCGGCAGCGAGGAAGCCGAGCCCGGCGGTCTGTAGCATAACACGCCAGATAACAGCGTTCTCTCTGGGTTGCTGAGCGAGAAGCCCATGAGCTCAAAACCCAAGACTTCGCTGATTTTAAGCTGGGAAACATCCAACTGTTCGCGGAAGATGATACCAATTCCGCCGCCACGATTTAGTGGACGCGGAGTGTGAATAATTTTAAAACCCGGGGGACAAGCCAGGCCTAGTTCGACTAGACAGTCATCCCGAGTCCAGGTCTCCGTCATGAACAACACATCCAACCCGGAAGATTCAACCAAATAGGCGATCTCCGTGTGGTGCTTGCAGAGTGAACGCACATTCAACAGACCGCAAGTGAGTGGCTGGGGCGACGGGCGAGAAGTGGATCCAAGTGTCGAGGGGTCACCCGGTGGTTTCAGAGCGCACAGGTCTGAATAAGAGTAGACCAGAGGGGATGAGTGCAGGTGGCCAGAGGCAGCGTACATCACTCATTAAATGGTCAGTGACATTACTGAACACCTATGTAGGCACTACAATCAGTAGGTTAACAAAATTATACAGCAGGCGCTTCAGCATGACCATCTTGGCCAGCGCCAGGTGCCCCTCCACTAACTGTGCTAATGTGGTCCAGAATGCGATCTGGGAGCAGAACGAGTTGACTGTGTGGACAAGGTTGCCCTCCTAGGTTCAGCGTGTCTCGATATATTTGAATCCCTAAATGCCGAAACGTGTGGAGCCACATATATAGAGGTGGACCCAGCAGCGTGGGGTCCATATATGTATCGGCAAAAGAAAACACAGATGATTTATCTGCATTTACCTGCAACCCTGACTGCCTCCCAAATTTACCTAGGAACTGGACTGTACCAGCTAGGTTCTCTTGTAGGCATTTAAGGTATAGGATCATGCCAGCATAAAGGACACTGAATGTTTTGTGTGGACTATGGGGATCCCCCAGTCAATAGCCTCCTCTCGGATTTGTTATGCCATAGGCTCAATGGCGATCATAAACAGGAGAGGCAAAAGAGGGCAGCCTTGTCATACATGTCTCTCGCAAGAGTTGGAAATATAAGGTCCCAAATGAGCTCTGGCTGCTGCAGATCATTTTAGCCATCTAATATGTGCCGTGGTATACCAAATTTGGTCAATGCTACTATCGTGTAGTCCCAGCTTAGTGTGTCAAAAGCCTGGTGAATATCCAGGGAGACACAAACCAGCAAACTGGTGCTTCCCTGGAACAGCCTCTAATATTTGGATTAAACAATGGATATTAAGTGAGGCACAGCATCGGGGCACGAAGCTGCACAGATCTGTTTAATAACTCAGTAGCGGGAACAGCCTATGTGCGAGTATTTTACTTAAAATGTTATACTTCGTATTTAACAAAGACTGGGGTCTATATCTAGGGATGTCTGTGGGTCCCCTCTAGGCTCCCACAAAAGCAACACAGGTAGATTGAGTTCCAGACATTACACAGAAAGGTTGGGGGCAAGCGCTAACTACCTAGCATGTTCTCAGCATCAAGCCATCAAAGCTGCACCCCAGGGGACCCTTTGATGATCTGATTCTATACAGTCTCCCTCTAGCGCTCTGCTGCTCCAGGGGATTTTGTTAAGATTCTTGCTGGGCCCTGCTGCCAAATGTGGCCTAATTAGTGCTAATTTTAGGTCCTAGGGGGCCACTTGGAGACACCATCCAGGTTTTGCGAGGAAGGTCTAGCCAGGCCACACTGTAGATCGCTGCAGGAACACTCAGCATGGCCCTCTCCTGCGGCCAAACTGCACACTCCCTCACATGGATGGCCTAGCCAGCGTTGGAGACCAATAGTAGTCTGAAGTGCAGTCGCACAGGGGGAAGTACAGGCCTCTGATGCGGCTGCTGCAGTCACCGCCCAATGTCTCACACCCGACTCAGGGGTGCTGGCCTGATGTCTGTCCTGCGGCCATTGTTGTATCAACCCATCCGGTCTAAAGGCCGACAACTTGTACCCAGTTGCAGCCGCAAAGCATCAATCCATGACCCCCTGGTTACAGGGCTGCCAGCGCTGCAAAGTTTGCAGTCTGATGCTGGATATTCTGGGAATTTAATCTGATCACGAGGCCCGAGAGCCTCCAAGTTATGCTGCTAGGAGGAGTAGATGAACACTTCTCCAGTATTGGAGTGTCTTTATAGATTCACATGCCTGAATCCTTCCCCGTGGGAGTCCCATGGTACATAAAGCAATAAATTGTATATCAGAAACCAAACTCTTGTTAATAACCAACCAGGAAGTAAAGTAGCCCTAAGCTACAGTGTAAAAAACTTCCACACTCATGACTATCCTAGTCATTTTGTATAGACCAAACTGCAGCTAATCAGGCGCTAGCACCCACTAGAATGTTCTCCCCAGAGGCTCAGGCTCTCAGATTTTCTACTGCACATTGTGTCAAGGGAATCTCCCTGAGCTCTGCTCAGTACTTCTCAACCTGACTGGTTTTTCTTCATATCTTTGGCATGTCTTCAAAATCTCTCTTCAGACCATGTGAGTCTTGTGGGAAGCTTAGGCTTTTTAAAGAAGATCCCCACAAAAAGTGCATTTATTGCCTGTATCCGGACCATGAGGTAAAGGATTGTAAGATCTGCAGAACCTTTCCTCAGAAGACCCTCAGATAGGGAAGGTTGTCTTCTACTATGGTTACAGAAGATTAAGGACCAGGATGATCCTCTATCTGAGGTAGGAAGTCTGGCTTCGGGGTCTACTATGTCTTCCAGAAAGAGGAAGATTGAGGAAGAGGTATCTTCTCCTGCGGCTAAGGTGTTGAGAAAAGCTAAGGATCCTAGCTTGCCTTCCTCTTCTACCACAAAAAAAGGCTTCTCCACCTTCTAAATCTGGACCTAATTCGCCCCCGAGAAAGTCTGCCAAGTCTTTAACATCTAAAAGACTGTCAGAAAAAACTTTACCTCAGAAAAAGATGACCACATCGTCAACGGTTACTTTCTCTTCACCAAGGGCCCGATGTAGGTACCAAATACCGGTGGGAAACGGCCGATTTCGGCCGTTTCCGACCGGTATTTGGCCTACTGAGATGTAGGGGACCTTTTCTTGTACGATTCGGTATTTTACCGATTCGGTAAAATTACCGAATCGCAAAAATACCGAATCGGTAATTTTACAGTTTTTTTTTTTTTTTTTTTTTAAATTTGGGATGTAGGTGGGACTACTTTCAGTCCCACAGGCCCTTCAGATTCGGTATTTTAACACCCAATCCAATTGGGTGTTAAAATACCGAATCCAGGTGTGCATGCACATGTGTGCATGCACACCTATGCCATGTGACAGACAGACATGCCCTTAGGGCATGTCTGTGTGCCACATGGTTCACATGCCTTTTTTTGGGGTGCTGGAGGGTGTCAAAGTGACACCCCCTGCACCCTTGCACTAATCGGTAATTACCGAATCGGTAATTACCGATTCGGTAATGCCCATTGATTCCTATGGGCTTCAAGGCCCATAGGAAGCAATGGGGGATACCGATTCGGTATTTACAGAATCGGTAAATACCGAATCTTACAGATTCGGTATTTACCAAATCTGAAATACCTACATCTCCCCCCCTCTAATTTACCACTTCATAAATACCGATTCGGTATGATTCGGTATTTATGAAGTGGTAAATGTAGATTTACCTACATCGGGCCCCAAGACCTCAGATGCTGATGTCGGCTTCACCGTCGACGATGGTCTCAGTATCAGTTAGACCTTTCTCGTCGACGAAGATACTACCATCCAGCGTCAATGTTCCTTCGTCGAAGACTAAGAAGATGTCGTTGATGAGCGCATCGTCGACTAAGCTTAGCCCATCGACGAAAGTCATCCCGTCAACGGGTCCCTCATCGACGGAGACAACTTTACCGTCAACCGAACCGTCGATGACAATTCCGTCGACGGTGACGTCTTCGAGGATTCCACTGTTGTCGACAGCGACATAGTCTGCGAGAATTCCATCTAAGACTACATCGTTGTCGAAGACTTCGTCGACAAAGATTGCCTCGTCATCGACAACATCGTCGACATTAATAGCCCCGTCGACGAAGCATACGATATCCCCGTCGATGGTGTGTCCGCCTCTTCTTTCATCCTGTACAGATATACAAGTTTGGTCCACTGCTCCGTCTGGTGCCTCTTTTGCTTCTCCGTAGACGGGGGCTTCCTTATTGAAAAGAGGCTCTACTCTTAACGCCTCTTTCCCCATTGAAGTTGCCTGACCAGCTTCTGGACTCAGATGATGATGGTGAAGAATCTGACGAGGGCAACAGGTTCCGGGTGGCCAGAAGTCCTTCAGAACTATTGATAAAGATGCAGGAAGAAGATCAGGAAGAACCTACAATATATGTTAAGTGACTATTACTGCCGGTTCCCGCCATCTGAATAGGCAGGATCAATTCCGGCAACACCCATGCCTCAAGCTCCTGCTTCAGCCTTAAGAGGCACAAGGCAATCTCCTCTGACACCAGCCCCGGACGTATGTTCCGCAATTCCACCTTCTCCGGCACAATCGTACCATACGCAGGAATGTATCACCACCGATGATGACAGAGCGGAAGGAGAGGTAGACTATCAATCCGTACTGTCGGTGTGGGATGATTACCAGATGCAAACCCCATCACCTACTGCTCCTCATATTGCGGACTCTCAACCTGTGGACATTGGGGGATTTCATATAGTAATGTAAAGAGCAACAAAGAAGTTTCAAAATAATATGGAAGCTAAACAGGAGGATTGGTTTTTGGCTGATTTTAAAGATTAGCCACACAAACAAGTGAGGACAATCCCAATAATAGATTTCATTTGGAAGGAGGGTCTAAAAATCATGTCCACTCCAAATTCTTTACCTGCAGTCTTACCTCGTATAGATAAAAAGTACAAGGGGCCCCTCACATCACCTGCATGCCTTGTAGGACAAGGTAAGACCGAGTTCGTTGCCACTCAAGCGGCCCAGAGAAGAGCTAGAAACCCGTCCTCACAAGTGACCGCCCCACCGGACAGACGGCAGATGTCTGGACTCCATTGGCAAAAAGGTGTTGACGATAGCTGCAACTACAATCCGTGCGGCAAATTCCCTTGCAATACTAGGAAAGATATGGTGAAATATCTGACCACATCTGTCTATCATATCTCAAACCTTCCGGAACCAGAGAGATCAGAAGCAAAGAAGGTGTTACATGAAGGAGAGTGCGCTTCTGCGGAAATGTTTGATGCAGCCGTAAATGTGGCGTCCAAGGGCTTCCGACAATTTGCAGGCGCTGCAGTACTAAGGAGACAGGGTTGGCTGAAGTCAACGTCCTTCCTACAAGAAGTCCAGGCAAAAATAATAGATATGCCTTACGAGGGAGAATATCTCTTTGGTCAGCACATTGACAAGGCCTTGCAGGCCATAAAGAAAGATACAGAAACCGCAAGGTTGCTGGGAAACCTGCAGTTTCTTAAATCGTCCTTTCGTGGCGCAAAAGGATGTGGGTCCTATTCAAATAGAGGGGGCTACTCTCAACGCTCGTACCATTCAACACAAGGTAACCAGCGATATCAGCCGTATAAGCAACAATCATACGGACAGCGAGGCAACAACTTTTCGCAGGGGAAAAGAAAGTCCTCTTATCGGGGACGGGATTCCTCTAAGAGGCAATGAGAACTGCCACCACCTCCATTACTTCTTAAATAGGTCCAAAATTACTACGGACTAGTGGGTCCTGGATGTAGTGGCCAGAGGACACGCTTTAGAATTTGACAAAATCCCTCTAAATTCACCTCCAAAAGGTCCACCAACAGCTCACCTCAAAGAGCTTTTTTCCCAAATAAATATAATGATTCGGAAAGGTGCAATCGAAAAAGTTCCTCAATTGCAGAAAGGAAGAGGTTTCTATTTGAGGTTCTTCCTCATGCGAAAGAAAACAGGGGAATGGCGCCCCATCCTCTACCTACCCTCAAAAAATACCTCAAGAAACTGTCCTTCCGGATGTTAACACTTCAAGAAATCCTACAGCTTCTTTCTCAAGGTGATCACATGGCTACCCTAGACCTTCAAGATGCCTACTTTCACGTACCCATTCTCCCCAGGCACAGGAAATTCTTGAGGTTCAGAGTGGCTGGCAGGGTCTTTCAATTCAAAGTTCTCCCGTTTGGGCTTCGTTCAGCACCTAGAGTGTTCACAAAAATGTTAGCCCCAGGTGCGGCGCATCTTCGCTTGGAAGGCATTCAAATCTTCCCGTACCTGGACGATTGCCTTATCAAGGCCAATTCTCTAGGAGCAGCAAGAGTACACGTTGAAAGGTGCCTCTTGCTTATTCCAGTCTCTGGGACTTTCAATCAATTTCAAGAAATCCCATCTTGTTCCATCACAGAAGGTATGGTTTCTGTGAGCCACATTAGACACTCGACTCGCCTAAGCCTTTGTCTCAAACGAAAGACAACTCAAGATTTGCAGGATGGCCCACAACTTGCGGAAAAAAAGTATGTTTCATTAAACAAGTCATTCCTAGGGATGCTATCATCCTGCATCCCTCTCATACCCAACTGCCGTCTCCGGATGATACCTATCCAAGTGGAACTTAGCCTCCAATGGGTTCAAGTCTTGGGGTCGTTCGACGACTGGATCACCATAACCTACCATATGAGAGAAGCTTTTCTTTGGTGGACTCAAAAGGAAAATCTGCAAGTAGGGCGTTCATTCCTGGCGGAGATGCCAAGATATACCATCTCCACGGATTCTTTCCTGGAAGGATGGGGGGCACACCTTCAGGGAATGACTGTCAATGGAAAATGGAATACGCTTCAAAATAATTGGCACATAAACCTGCTAGAATTGAGAGCAATTTTTCTGGCCCTGAAGTCTTTTCGAACGGTAATACACGGATCCACAGTTCTAATAAAGACAGACAATACAACAAGTATGCATTTCTTGACCAAACAAGGGGGCACAAAATTGTCCCTTCTTTCTCAGCAGGCCCAGGATATTTGGAATTGGGCTCTGCATCACAGGATAAATCTTTCGGTTGCGCAGGTTCCAGGAATGTCCAATGTGCTTGCGGATTCTCTCAGCAGAGCTACAGTGACAAATCACGAATGGGAAATACACCAGCCGACTCTGGACAAAGTCTTTCAAGAGTGGGGTCATCCCGACCTGGACTTGTATGCGGCAAAGCAGAACCGCAAATGCCCATTCTTTGCAAGTTGGATTCCCCACAAGGACTCATGCGGGGATGCACTTTCGATGAACTGGTCTCCGATATATGCATACGCTTTTCCACCGATTCCCTTGGTTCCCAGGGTCATCCGGAAAATGAAACCGCAACCAGGTCTCCTCATCCTCATTGCGCCCAGGTGGCCTCGCCAATATTGGTTCACCAAGCTTCTACTTCTCTCGGAGTGCAATCCCATACAACTTCAACCAATACCGAATCTTCTGACAATGCAGAAGGGTCAAATTTGTCATCCGGACCCAGCTTCCTTGAAATTAGCAGCTTGGCTCCTGAACACGTTCAAGTCGCCCATCTAAATATCCCAGAGGAGTTTAAGAGGTTTTAGCAAATGCGCGAGCGCCTGCTACTATTAAGACATACAAACTTGGAAAAGGTTTTGTGCCTGGTGTCTCACGGCCAATTTACATCCACTCCATGCGAAACCAGAACAGATCTTACCGTTCTTTCTTCAACTGGCTAAGTCAGGCTTGTCTCATGCCACACTGAAGGTGTTTTTACCAGCCATTTCCAGATTCCCTGAAGATGGCTCTAATTCTCTGTATTCCACTAGAATAATTGAACAATTTTTCAAAGGCCTATTCCAGGTGTTCCTGCCTGTTCGGCGTCCACCTCCTTCCTGGTACTTAAACGTGGTACTCTCTCAACTCGTGCGTCACCCCTTTGAACCTATTCATAAGGTGTATTTCAAGTTCCTTTCCTGGAAGGTCTCTCCTTCTAGCCCTGACATCGGCACGTAGAGTCAGTGACATTCAAGCATTCACCATAAAATCTGTTTTTACAGTTTACCTCAAATTCGGTGGTGCTGCGTACCAATCCAAGCTACATGTCTAAAGTTCCATCCGACTTTCATCTTAACGAGCCAGTGATTTTAAAAGCTTTCTTTCCTAATCCTCAAACGGGAGCGGAGAAGGCTTTGCATTCCCTGGACATCAGGAGATGTCTTAAATGTTATCTTCAGCGAACTGCTACATTGCGTAAGACAGATCAGCTCTTTGTAGCATACGGAAAGATACATCAAGGATACGCTGTTTCTAAACAGACCATAGCCTGCTGGGTGTCCACAGCAATCAGTCTGTCACCAGCAAGCAGGAAGTTATTGCAATCATTGCCAAGGGCGCATTCTATGAGAGCGGTCTCCTCCTCAACAGCCCTTTTCGCTGGAGTGCCTCCATCATATCTGCAAAGCGGCAACCTGGTCCAGCTTGCAAACCTTCACCAAGCACTATTGCTTGGATGCTGCCAGTGATGCGGATACTTCAGTGGGACGAGCAGTGCTTCGCAATCTTTTTAAATAAGGTGAGCCTCTGTTCTCCCTCCTCCTCTATGCTCTTCTAGACACTTATGTTTCATTTGATAATTGTTTGCAAGGTGTACATATGCATTGGATTACAAAAAGCGTCTAGGAGGAGGATGTTGTGTACTGCTATTTACTCTGATTCAGGCATGTGAATCTATGAAAGACACCCAAATACTGGAGAAGAACAATAGTTACTTACCTGTAATCTGTGGTTCTCCAGTATTGGTATCTTTCATAGATTCACATGCACCCACCCACCTCCCCTCAGAGGCTCCTCAGGCGTAAGTGTTAGTTTCACTCCTGTGCAAGAAAATCTGAGAGCCTGAGCCTCTGGGGAGAACATTCTAGTGGGTGCTAGCGCCTGATTGGCTGCAGTTTGGTCTATACAAAATGACAAGGATAGTCATGAGTGTGGAAGTTTTTTACACTGTAGCTTAGGGCTACTTTACTTCCTGGTTGGTTATTACCAAGAGTTTGGTTTCTGATCTACAATTTATTGCTTTTTTATGTACCGTGGGACTCCCACTCAGATGACTGGGAATGATTCAGGCATGTGAATCTGAGATGAATACTATGAATGCTGGAGAACCACAGATTATTAATACCACAGATTATTACCACAGAACCACAGATTACAGGTAAGTAACTATTGTTGAAACCAGACAAATGCACCAGCATCTACATGCCCCCCTTCCAAATATAGACTGCAAGATACTGTTGATAATAAGATGGAGAGGTCAACAGCTACACAATGGAGGATTGCTAACTGTAATACGTATCAATAGGTACAGACAGCAGTGGAATGAATTAGACGAGCTAATGCAGTATCTTCCGGAGGAACTTGAATAAATGTACAAAGTTGTGATACAGGAGGGCAAGAAAGTATCAAATATTTGTATTAATCTGATCTGAATGCCGTTGACATGGCCAGCAGACAAATGTGCACAGGTACAACACTCGGGGGTACATGGTTTAAGATATCTGGTTTTAAATGTGACGTACCAGCCAAAATCGACTTATTTACAGGTGAAGACCTGTCTGGAACTGTAGATGGGTCACTAGAAAAATTGAAAATGGCTAATGTCGCTACAAAAGCAGTGGGATCTTTGAAGCCTTAAACCGTCTTTAGAAGGGACACAACGTTCAGTTGAAGAGGATGGGAATAAACACATTTTCAACAATCCTTCCAAAGGTCGCAGCTTTCTGTAAACGAACAGCCTAAATTACCATGAAAACAAACCAGCCAGGGAAAGACAACTTTTGAAGACTGAGGTAGAGAAATAGCCTGAGCCCATAGAGGTACAGGCCTAAATAAATGACTCCATTCATGGTCCCTCCAGTCACAGCACGTCAGTCATGGGGGCATAGCAGATTTTTTGTGCAGGAAATGTACACATGGTACAAGCTGATGCTAAACTTATTTAGATATGGCTACTGCATACAGTTGATGGGGAAAATATATACAAAAAGCACAAGGGATGTCTACAACCGGAAATAGAGAAACTATTGTCAAAGGCCCTAGAAGTACCCAAAGACAAACTCAATATTGGGGGCTTACTCCGGTTTTTTTTTCCCCAATCCAAAACAGGACTTAATATTAAGACCGATTTTAGATCTAAAGGCACTAAACCGAATATATCGAGACAATAACATTCAAGTTGATATAACCTTAAGAAATAATTCTGATGCTCAAGCAAGATTACCAGGCAAAAATAAACTTCAAAGATGCACAGTTTCACATCCTAATGAAAAGGAACCTCACAAATCTCTCATGTTTGTGATTGGATACACACAATGTAAGTTCTGAGTGCAACCATTTGGGATGAAATCAGCACAGAGCAGTTGTCTCTGCGCATCTTTAGACACCAGATGATCCATATGTATTCTTCTTTGGATTTCAGGCTTATAAAGGGAAACCATTTCCAATAGTCGTAGAAGCATAAGCAAGATAATTCACAACTTGCATTCACTGGGTTCACCATTAGTAGGTAAATCTTCACCCCTTCATTCTAAGGAGAAGACATGCCTGGGAGCAGTACTAGACATCAAAAATAAAACCGTTCTAGTACTAGCTAAAGAGTTTCCCCTTAACCACAAGTATTTTTCCGGAAAGGGAGGTTTAAGTTAATGTAAATGCTAGGGTTTGTGCACTCCTCTGAATCCAATGGCAGGACTACACTTGAGAGCAAGACAGGAATGGCTTGTAAATTAGTGGTCATAGTGAAAGAGAACATTGGACACATAATGAGGCTGTAAACCACATCTGTTTCCTAGATCTAAAGACATTGTGTCCAGAAAGGGCAGTGCACAGTCATTGGATTGGTATCGGAGCATTTGCCTGCACTTTTCCATTTATGGAAATTTATGATCAACAATTGCAGGCAAACGTTGATGTTGATTATAATTGCTTCTCTATGGCCAGAACCAATAGGGCTCTCACTTTTACTTGCAGTGAGACCGCATCAGATGCTAAAGATCCCAGGCATTGTAGACTTAAGAAAGCAAGTTAACCTACTGCCTGCATGTTTTAAATGGCAAAGTGGAAATGGTTCATTATCTGGTGCAATAAAGAAGCTAAAGCGAAAAACAAATCCTGTCATCATAGCTAATGTATTTAATAAAATCAGAACTCCCAAATGCCTTACCAAAAATACTTATCTGTCATTGTAGCATGTACTAAAGGAGAAGAGTGCAAACCTCTGTGACTACCAAAGCTCCAAAAAGTTCATAGAGGGGGCAAAGAAAGTAAGAACTATGTATAACAATTCTGCTGCCAACGTGTAATCTTACTTTAGTTCTCACAGTATTAATTAAGCTAGCTTTCGACCAATACATGAGATTACTCCGGAGGTCGTCTAGCAGCCTCGCCCACTCCCTCCCAAGCGCTTAGAGACCTGACGGGGATTTAGCACTATATAAATATCAATTAACATTACTCTGAAGCGATTCCTGGTAAAACAGCACCTTTTCTTCTAACAGTCACCTTCTTTTGTAGAACAAGCATAATTAAAGTATCGACTGTGATATAGCCTGGCATATGATGTCCACTATTCTAGCGGGCACCTTGCACCAGTCTAAACGACCCATATTGATGGTCGTCGTAAAGTCAACCTTCTAGAAAGCTATCCTAGTGGTAGCATGGACCAGCAGTCTTAGGCTAAAACTTCAGAGAGCATGTGAAACAAGCTGTTTTACCAATTATAATCCCTTGAATACCAAATGAAAGGACACCACACAAGGTATATATCAAATATATATGTATTTATTTCTAACACAACCCCTCTGAACTCTTTGAGGTCAGAGATCGAAGTACATCACAAGTTACTCAATTAGCATACAATAAGTTGCACAAACACAGTTTTGCCCTAGGGGCCTCACAAACCATATACTAAGTGGTGTAAGAACTACTTCAGGAAAAGTGAATAAGCCTAGGGCCTAGGGAATCGCTGGGGCTACACTACACAACCAAAGGTTAGGGAGTAGGAGACCCACGGGAGACGCGTGCAGTGTGGGAACAAAGTCGCGAGGTACCATTGACTTATAATGGAGAACGAAGAAGTTACAAAGTTACTGTTTTAGGGCACTTCCGGATGGACTACGACAAAATCCCTTTAAACTAGGACACTTGGATAGTCCATACCCACGGGAGCACCGGAGTACTCTAGTTACCTCACCCATTGCAGCCGGGTGCATAGGTGTCTTTTCGTGTTGGGTTTCGTCGATGCTTTCAATGGAGACCTGCAAAAGAAGTGCTGCAGGCGGCTGAAGGAAGAGTGTCTAGGTGGATCGAAGAACTGAAGAACCTGAAAGCAGAGGGAACAGAGTATGGGTCACAGCCAGTGACCAGGAAGGAACCAGGCGATGTTGTGATGCAATCAGTTGAAGAGGTGAAGCTTGTCTCTGCAGCCACGAGGACCAGGAGGTGTCGACGACTACCAGGAGCTGGATTCGAGCTGTCCCACGAAGGATCTAGTTGACTGCGGTGTCGGTATCCGGATTGGACCCAACAAGCCTTGGCAAACTCAATCCACGCAGGAAGTGAAGGTTGGCTTCAGGTCAGACCAGCAAGGTCTGGGGCGCTTCTCCTTTGTAGGGAAGCTGGAGCAAGCCTGGAGCAACCAGGACAGCAGTGTAAATTCAAAGGTTCGTCTTCAGAGGGCTCACTAGCCAACGGGCTAGCAACCCGAAAGACGCGTCAAGCTGAAATGCAGGAGCAGGCCCCACGAGGCACTCGTGGAGGGCTATGCTTTGGTGCAAATGGCGCTCGGGTCTGGGGCTTCTCGTACCCCAATGCACAATTGCGAGTTACCTCAGGAGTCGATGCAGTTAGCAAAATGCAGGATGTCCAGGGTGTCCGGTCCCACATCTCTCGTGTCCGCCACAGGTCTCCGCTTTGCTGTGGATGTGGGTCGGAGTCGGAGAAGTCTGAGAGTCCAGTTCCTGAGTCGCTGAGTCTTCGGGATCCGTCGGGAGCGTTGACAAAGCAGACCCGTAAGTTACTGATGGTGCCTGTTTGCACAGGGTGGTCACTCCTTGACCACAAGGAGATGTCTTCAGTCTTCTAATCGAAATAGAATGTCGAAGGTCCAAGAGTTTCGGTTCAGAGTTTCGTTCCAGGATAATCTAAAGCCTCTTGACACAGCTCCTATCATTATACTTAATTTAGGGGCTGGATTACCTGCTATGTCCCTCCTATGGGTGGACCTGAGAAGGGGGTGGTTACACCCCTTTCCCTTTGTCCAGTTTAACACCAGAGCGGGGCTGGAGTGCCCCAGCAACTGGTTTGAACCGGGCTGTGCATGGAGCACCTTGTGTGCCCCAGGCAGTGCCTGGAAAAGCATCTTTCCATTCAACCCACCCTGCCCCAATACACTACAGGCTGTCTGGGGAGGTGCTAACACCTCCCTCAACAGCAAACCTATTGTCCAGGACTACCCTTACATATATAAACACATATATACCTGTAAGTCACTCCTATGGCAGGCCTTGACAATCCTGAAGGCAGAGTCCGTGGTTTTATGTGAGATGGTGCTCTAGCATGAGCTGAGCCCGTCTGCAGCTTTCGGAACCATGTCCTTATAGATATTCTATGATATAGCCATACCATATACTCTTAAGTTCATTATAATCCTCCCGGTTATTGCTAACTTTGTTTTAGCTTTATCAAAACATGTTGTGTAAGGTGTCATATGGGGTAAAAGGAGAGCGCATGTGCACCGGGTTATGTGCCTGTTTAAGAAAGGGAGAGAAAACTGACGAACTAATGACTAGAGACACTTTTTGATTGTGCTGATCTGTTTTGATATTTTATTTTTTTGACATCTTTTTTTATGAAAATTATTTTTCTGAATTCATTATAATTGCAATTTACTACATATAAAAATGACAATACATGTACACACAGTGAGATAATAAACAGTGAAATAAATTGTTATAAAAAAAATACAGAAGTGCATTCCTTTTTCAAAGCGTTTCGGCGTGAGCCTTCTTCAGGAAGTCTGTATTCATGCACCAATGTCTTAAACTGAGAAACAGAGATTATATGTCATTAGTATGATATATTGTTTTCATTCCTCACATGTTCTATAAATACATTTGATAATTTGTTCGCTGTGAATAGATCTCTCTAGTAACACCTCGTGATGGCAGCCAGCCTGAACCCAAGATTCCCGATCTATACACACATTTTAAAATTGACATATTTAATCACATATCCTATTCTTTATATACAGATTTGAAATTAATCGGAAACATCTGAAACTGATTCTGTACAACTCTAGGTGCTATCTACACTATATACATTTTTAGTCGTTCTGTTAGTACATATTGTAGTTGGAAAACTCAGTAGCTAGTTTGTAAAACTGTGCTATGTACACTATACACATTTCTGTACATTCCATATATACATATAGTTAACTCATAGTGCAAAACTTAGAGGCTAATGATTCTGGGTTAAGGATGAAAACATCCTCCAATACATGTTTGACTGATTTTTACAGAGTGACCACAAAGTCATATCTGAAGGAACAGAAGAGAGGTCCTGTATGTGTAAGGACTAGGCAGGGGGGAATGCACTAATATATAATGGCGCTAGGTGCTACGGTAACTTCTCCTACTTTGAACTTAAGAATATATGTTAATGACTCGAAACGAAAATGACAATGGTTGAAGTTTGATGCCCAGAATCTAGAAAAATATATGTAACTGTACTGGTACCTTTGTAGCGGATAACGCACGATCGGATTCTGGGATCTGATGAATAAACTATGTATCTGTCCTCCAGCTTCCACCCACAGGAGGGACCTAGCAGGTAATCCAGCCCCTTAGTTTAGTATTAAAATAGGAGCGAAGTCTAGAGACTTTAGATTAACCTGGAAAGAAACTCTGAAATGAACTCTTGGACTTCGACGTTCCATTTTGACTGGAAGACTGAAGACATCTCCCTTGTGGTCAGGAATGACCACCCTGTGCAAACGGGCACCACCAGTAACTTGCTCGTTTGCTTTGTAGGCGCTCCAGCCGGAACCCGAAGAATCAGCGACGCAGACTCTGGACTTCCAGACTTCTCTGACTCCGACCCACATCCACAGCAAAGCTGAGACCCGTGGCGGACACGAGACGTCGGACCGGAAATCCTGCAATACCTGCTTTTTGCTACTTGTGCAGCTTCTGAGGCGTCCTCGAAGTTGTGCATTGGGGATTGAGAAGCCCCAACCCTGAGCAGTAAGTGCACCGAAGCTCAGCCCTCCACACTCCACGAGTGCCACGTGGGGCCTGCGCGTGCATTTCTCCTTGACGCGTCTTCGTGGTTGCTAGCCTGTTGGCTAGTGGCCTTCCTGAAGACATCCTTTTGAAACACCGCTTGCCTGGTTGCTCTGGGCTTGCTCCTGCTTTCCTGTAAAGGAGAATCTGCGCTGGTAGACCCCATGTGAGAAGCTGTGCGCATTATAAATTTAGTTACAATACAATTCAAGCTCCCCAGACCTTGCTGGTCTGAACAGAAGCCGATCTTCCCTTCCTGCGTGGATTGCCTTTGCCAAGGCTTGTTGGGTCCAATCCGGAAACCAACACTGCCAACAGCTAGACCCTTCGTGGGACAGTCCGTATCCAGCTCCTGGTAGTCTTTGGCGCCTCCTGGTCCACGTGGCTGCAGAGACAAGCTTCACATCCTCACCTGATTGCATCTCGACATCGCCTGGTTCCTTCCTGGTCACTGGCTAGTGACCCAGAGTGTCCCCTCTGCTTTCAGGTTCTTCACTGCTCCAATCCACCCTTGGATCCATCCGGGCATCTTCCTCCTGGTCGCCTGCAGCACTTTCTTGCAGCTCTCCATAGGATTGATCGACGAAACCCGACACGAAAGAACACCCATGCACCCGGCTTCCCTGGGTGAGGTAACTAGAGTACTCCGGTGCTCCCGTGGGTAACAACTATCCAAGTGTCCTAGTTTAACAGGGTTTTCCCGTAGTCCACCTGGAAGTGTCCGAAATAAACTACTTTGTAACTTTTACGTTCCCATTGAATCTCTATGGTAACTTGGGTGTGTGTTTAGACACTGCACACGCATCCTGTGGGTCTCCTACTTCCAATCCTTTGGTTGATCAGCGTAGCCCCAGCGATTTCCTATGCCCTAGGCCTACTCACCTTTCCTGAAGTGGTTCTTGTACCACTTCTTTAGTATATGGTTCTTGAGGCCCCAAGGCAGAAAAGTATTTGTACAATTTATAGTATGCTTATTGAGTAACTTGTGCTGTATCTCGAACTCTGAGCTCATAAAGAGTGCAGAGGGGTTGTGTTAGTAATAAATACATATATAGATTTGATATATACCTTGTGTGGTGTCCTTTCATTTGCTATTCAAGGGATTATAATTGGTAAAACAATTGGCTTCACATGCTCTCTGAAGTATTAGCCTAAGACTGCTTTGTCCATGCTACCACTAGGATAGCTGGTCTATAAGGTTGACTTTACAACCATCACAATAAGGGTTGTTTGGACTGGTGCAAGGTGCTCACTAGAATAGTGAACATCATATACTCGGCCAACTTCTCACATACTATATCTAAGTAAGGGGTGATTACACCACCTTACCCAAGCTGAGTGGTCCGCCTGTGGTGTCAGTTTGTATGGCCAGCCAGGGGTGGCATAATACATGCTGCAGCCCCTGGTAGGCCTTGGATGCACCTATGCCCTGGGTACCTATGGTACACTATACAGGGGCTCAAAAAGGTGACCCAATACCCAATCAGGTATGTACCTAAAGTACATGTTATCAATTTAGAGAGAGAACAGCTGGGCTGTGTGTCTGATTAGCAGGCCCACAGCCACACTAAAGTCGAAAACCCAGAGAATCACAACAAAAAGTGGGGGTGACCATAGGAAGCAGACCCTACTCTCCTACATAGACTATTCAGTAACCATATGTTCGAGGCATATGAGCTGCAGATCAATAGATCGCCCCCTGGTGTTGGGCTCGGATGATTGCAAGTTGTTGATTTCTTAGAAGAAGTCTTTGTAGTCTTGAGATAGGTGACTCCTCCCTTGGACAATACTGCGCATGGTCATCGACTCCATCCTCAGATTGTTTTTTTCCGCCACTGGGTTCGGATGAAAGTTTTCCGCTTCGGCTAGAAAAGACTTTTTCTACATTTTCGAAGCGAGAAAGTTAAGATAGACTTATTTCGACATCGAATAGACTTTTCGACATCACCAGCTACATTCCGGTGCGTCGACGCGGGCCGTTGGGCCAATCGCCGCCGTATGGCCTACGCCTCATGGACAGAACTCCATTCAAGAGATGCCCGGTATGTCGAGCAAAATTCCCTCATAGCGACCATCACGAGGTTTGCAACCTCTGTCTCTCCCCAGAACATGATGAGTCGACCTGCGCAGCCTGTGCCTCCTTCCGATCGAAGAAAACTATTTGGGATCGGAGGGCCAGTCGACACGAAATCAGCGCCAGCACCGGAAGCCATCTTTGAGGAGGAGATCGTCGAAGAAGACTTCTCCGAGGACGAAGATCCAATCGAAGATATCTCCGAGACGAGGCTCCACTCGTCGCCGAGGAAGACTCGCCTGATCTCCAGATCATATCGGGGGCAGAGGACTCTGACGATTCAATTCCATCTTGACAACCTGTGAGTACCACTGCCCCCGCACAACATACACTACCCAAGACAAAGGCAGCGGTCGGCACTCCGCCCATGGGGCCCAGTCGAGACCAAAATTTACCCTCAGACGCCCTGCCTTCGGGCTCGGCTCCGAGGAAAAAGACTACGCCTTCCGGTGCCTCGGCGCCGAAAATACATCACATGCCAATTCCACCTCCTCCATTGGCACCGAAACATCCTTCGACACCGAAAGATTCTTAGACACCGAAGCCAAAACGTCCTTCGGTGCCCAAAGACAAAGACCCTTCGGCACCTGAACCAAAAGACACATTGGTGCCAAAGCCAAGAACCGTACAAGACCCGAAAGCTTCGACTCCGAAACCCTCCGTTTCCAAAAATAAAGAAGGGAAGCCAGATTCCGGCACCGCAGGCCCAACAAAACCTGTCTCCATGCCAAAATCGGTACCAAAGTCTCCAAGGCATGATACAGACCAGCCTAAAACACCTTAGGCACTGAAAAAATTGCCACAGGACTCAATCACTCCTTACAAGTCAAAGAACACTAATCAACCTCTATTGGCACCGACAAAATCAACGCCAAAGAAGATTGTGGAACAAGAAGAACTGTTTAAACCAGATCCTAAACAGAAAAATGTCTATATTAATCCAAAAACTGGACATGTGGAAGCAATTCCATATAAGAAAAAACCAGCAGACACACCACTTCCACCTGTGGTTCCTGCCAAAAAGGACTGTGCAACTTCTCCAATGCACCCTTCCTCTCCTCCCCCTTTTATCCTCTTTTAATCCTTACATTGAACCTATACCCTCTCCAGTTCAATCTCCTGCATCATCCCTGCATCATCACACCACACTGACGAAGAGTATGATTTAGGTGGGGGAATGACGTAACATACCCTTTAGATGAGGATGTCAACCCACAATATCTCAAGGAGTACGGGGCATATGGTTTTACACCAGACATCCCTGAGCCTCAGTACTACCCAACAAAACCTTCCCCTACAGAAGATAGTATTGGGTTTAATAATTTATTAAACCGAGCTGCCCTTTACCATGGGGTGTCCATGCACTCTGATGCCATTGAGGAGGATTTCTTACTAGACATTTTTGAGCAGTCACAAAGTCTACTCAAATATTACCTATGATCAAAGGGGTTATTAAACATGCACCAGATATTTTTAAAGATCCAGTAAGATGTAGAGTGCTAAATCCCAGAGTAGAAAAGAAGTATAGACCAGCACCAGCTGATCCGGTCTATATTAAGGGACATTTGCCACTAGACTCTTTGGTAGTGTCAAATGCACGTAACAGAGCAAACTCCCAATCTTCTGGTGACACGCCCCCGCCTGACAAGGAATCAAAAATTATTGATGCGTCGGGAAAAAGAAATGGTGCACAAGCAGCAAACATAAAGCGCATAGCAAACACACAAGCCTTACTTTCACGCTACGACAGGGCTCACTACGACCAACTAGAAAAGTTAATGGAACATCTCCCTGATCAATACAAAGATCAGGCAGCAGAGCTCTTACAAGAAGGCAAACTAATATCTAATGCCTCAATTAAATGCACACTAGATGTAGCTGACACAGCATCCAGAGCAGTCAATACTAGTGTGATTCTCAGACGTCCTGCATGGTTACGCATTTCAGGTTTTAAACCAGAGGTACAGACTACCATCCTGAACTAGCCCTTTAATCAAAACCAGTTGTTTGGGCCGGAGGTAGACAACACACTAGAGAAAATGAATAAGGACACAGACACAGCTAAGTCTATGGGTGCGCTACAATCCACCCAAAATAACGGTTCTTTTCGCCGCTCCTTCTATAGAGGAGGCGCAAAGCAAACCGGCACAGAGACCACATCATCTTTTAAAACAAACACGCAAACCTCCTCTAATAAAGGATACTTTAGAGGAGGATACAGAGGCAACCACAACAAGGGAAGAGGCAGAGGTAATAACAACCGCTCCTCTTCCACTCCCAAACAGTAACTTCTCTCTGCCTCCCCTATATCATTCCACTCCTGTAGGGGGCAGACTTTCACAGTTCCTACCTGTCTGGAACTCCATCACAACAGACAGGTGGGTAAGACAAATTATCCAACATGGTTACTGCCTAGAACTTACAGCAACCCCCCCCAAACATACCACCCAGGCAGCGTCCAATGTCCACAGACAATATAACTCTGCTTCAACAGGAAGTTCTAGCACTTCTACAAAAAGATGCTATTCAAGTAGTTCCTTTAGATGGACAAAACAGGAGTTTACTCCCTGTACTTCCTAATTCCCAAAAAGGATGGGACATTAAGACCAATTCTTTACCTCTGGCCCCTCAACCACTACATACAATCGGATCATTTTCACATGATCACTTTACAACAAGTACTCCCATTACTACAGCAGGGAGATTTTCTGCCCACACTAGACCTAAAGGACGCCTACTTTCACTTTCCTATTCATCCTGCGTACAGGAATTATCTAAGGTTTGTCATACAAGGACAACACTATCAGTTCAAAGTCCTTCCATTCGGGGTCACAACAGCACCACAAGTGTTTACAAAGTGCTTAGCAGTAGTAGCAGCACATCTCAGAAGACAACAAATACATGTCTTCCCTTACCTCGACGACTGGCTCATAAAAGCAAGATCGTTCAACCAGTGTGTACGACACACAAAACAAACAATTCAAACATTGCACAACTTAAGATTTACGATAAACTACACCAAGTCGCACCTAGAGCCTTCGCACGTTCATCAATATCTAGGAGCTACCATAGACACATCTACAGCTCTAGCGTATCCAAGTCAAGCCAGGATTCAAAGTATGCAGAACTTGATCTCCCTTTTTCAATGCCAGCACTCTCTCCAAGCCAGAGTGTTTATGAAAGTAATAGGCATGATGGCGTCTTGCATCTTTATAGTTCTTCACGCAAGACTGCAAATGCTCCCACTACAAGAATGTCTAGCACAACAATGGAATCAGGCTCAAGGTCAGCTCACAGACCTGGTGTTGGTAGACAGCCGTACATATCGCTCTCTGCAATGGTGGAACACCAAAAACTTAACAAAGGGACGGCCGTTCCTAGACCCTGTTCCACAGATAGTGCTTATGACAGATGCATCCCTCACAGGATGGGGAGCCCATCTCTTGCATTATACCACACAAGGTCAGTGGAACAATCAACTGAAACAGTTCCACATCATCCACATCATCCACATCAACCATTTGGAGTTGCTAGCAATTTTCCTAGCACTCAAAACTTTTCAAGTACAAATACAAAACAAAGCTGTCCTAGTCCGGACGGACAATATGACAGCCATGTATTATATACAAAAACAGGGGGGGGGACACTCTCTGCAACTGTCCCAGCTTGCACAGAACATTTGGAGATGGGCCATCCCTCAAAACATACATCTGACAGTAGAACACCTTCCAGGAATTCACAATCAGATAGCAGACCTGTTGAGTCGTCAGTCACAACAGATTCACGAATGGGAGATACAACCACAAGTTCTACAACCATTCTTCCAAATGTGGGGGCAGCCACAGATAGACCTGTTTGCCACCCACGAAAATGCAAAATGCCCAACCTTCGCCACCAGGTTCCCACACCCACGGTCGGAGGGGAATGCAATATGGATGAACTGGTCAGGCAGATTTGCGTACGCTTTTCCGCCTCTCCCACTCATTCCACTAGTAGTTCGCAAGCTCAGACAACAGTCTCTAAAACTAATTCTAGTGGCCCCCACATGGGCACGCCAGCCGTGGTTCACCACACTACTGGATCTCTCACTGGTTCCACATCAGAAATTACGGCTCACACCATCCCTGCTAACACAGAACCATGGAGAAATAAGGCACCCAGAACCAAGCCAACTGAATTTGGCGATCTGGCTCTTGAAGTTCTAGAGTTTGGTTACTTAAACCTACCACCAGACTGTATAAATATCATTAAAGAAGCCAGAAGACCCACTACCAGAGCATGTTATGCTGCTAAGTGGAAAGGATTTGCAATATACTGTAACAACAATCCCATTGATCCACTGGATGTTTCCATCCAAAATATCATTTGCTACATTCTACACCTACAAAGGTCCAATTTGGCTTCTTCCATATGCCTGCATCTAGCAGCAATTGCAGCCTATTTACAAAATAGACAACATCGATCTCTCTTTAGAGTACCTGCAATAAAAGCATTTATGGAAGGATTAAAACGAATAATCCCACCTAGGTTACCACCTGCACCAGTATGGAACCTAAATGTGGTCCTTACAAGACTCATGGGCCCCCCTTTTGAGCCTTTACATAAGTGTGAACTGCAATTTCTAACATGGAAAACTGCCTTCCTTGTTGCCATCACCTCTCTCAGAAGAGTCCTTGAAATACAAGCATTCACAATAGAAGAACCATTTTTTTAAATACATCCTAACAAAGTGGTTCTTAGACCCAATCCTAAATTCCTGCCAAAAGTGATTACTCCTTTTCACCTAAACCAATCAGTAGTTACCAGTATTTTTTCAAAAACCGGACTCTGTTGTAGAAAGGGCTTTACACACCTTAGATGTTAGAAGAGCTCTACTATATTACACAGACCGGACTAAATCCTTCAGAAAGACAAAACCACTATTTGTATCTTTCTGTTCGAGGCATATGGGCTGCAGATGGTACATTATGAATAGATCGCCATCTGGTGTTGGGCTCGGATGATTGCACTTTGTTTTTCTCTTGGAGAGTCTTTTGTATCTTGGTGACTCCTCCCTTAGTTGGTAGTGCGCATGGGCATCGGCTCCATCCTTAGATTGTTTTTTTCCGCCATCGGGTTCGGATGAAGATCGAGACGCTCCAGATCAACTTCTGAAGAAAGTGATTTTTCGGCGCGTATTCCCTTTCCAATTCGACGGTATTGTTAGCGAACGCGTTCTTTTCCATTCCGACGCGTTACAAATTCAAAATAGAAGAGAAAAACTTGGATCTACGTCGAGGAACAAGAGACCTTTCTCGGCGCAGTCAAGCCCGGAGTCCATGGAAAGGACTCCATTCAAAAAATGTCCATCGTGTGGTGCTAAGTTCCCACACAAGGACCTACACGAGGTGTGCAACCTCTGCCTATCGCCTGAACACGAATCCAGGGGCTGCGAAGCCTGCGCAGCATTCTCCTCCAAGCTAACGATCAGAAATCGTCGAGCTCGAAGGCACGAGGCTTCCAGAATGCAGGCGGAGGCGATCCCGGAGCTGTTCGGAGACGAACAAATCGAGGAAGAAGAGGACCAGTCGGGGTCGGAAGGGGACCAGTCGGAGGTTGAAGAACTCTTCGAGCATCAAACCGTGAGTGACGACGTCCCCTTACCGAAAAACCGACCCCGTGCGGTAACGACCCCGCCCTCGGGCCCGGTCAAATCGCTGAAAAAAGTTTCCGACGCCCCGCCTTCGGGCCCGGCAACGAAACCGAAACTGAAACCGAAACACTCGGAATCCCACCACGTCGGATCCGAGAAAAGGGCGTCATCGACTTCGACACCGAGGCGGCATATAAAGGAGAGCTCGGTATCGAAACATTCCATGTCGAAAAAGAAATATGATGTATCGCCCAAAAGACACTCGATACCCAAAAAGTCGGAATCGAGCAGACATTCGGTGTCGAAACCAGAAAGATCTGAGGATCGAAAACAAAAACAGCTCTCGGAACCAGGACCCTCGGTACCGATTCAAGAGCAACAAACAGATCCCAAGCAAAAGATCTTGTTTATTGACCCACAAACTGGGAAAGTGGTCACGAAGAAGAGAAAGAGTGAACAGTCAGAAGATAAACCTCTTCCTCCAAAAAAGAGAACAATGGGGACGAACATAACTCCTCCTGCTTCTCCTCGTCCTAAAGACACACCCTCTTCTCCTATTCCTCACAATAGGCCACATATTCCTACACCCTCCACACCAAGACCAGCTACACCTCAGTCAGATGTAGACAGTGACATAGGGGAGGGAGAACCTCAAGGGGATGACTAATCTATCCAGGATGAGGAAGATCCATGGGAAAATTACAATGTAGGGTCAGATGAGGACAATGACCCAGAGCTATACCCCTCAAAGCCTTCACCACCTGATGATAACACAGGTTTTGTGCAGCTCATTAATAGGGCAGCAAAATATCACAAACTAGATATGCACACAGAACCTCAGATAGAGGATTTCTTGTTAGAGACTCTACCTAGTGCACAGAGAACATCAGGTACTCTTCCTATGCTAAAGGGTCTTCTCACTCACACAGAAGAAATATTCGAAAACCCAGTGAGAGCCAGGGTGTTAAACCCAAGAATCGATAAAAAATATAAAGCGGCTCCAAAGGACCCAATATTTATTAGAGGGCATGTACCTCTAGACTCGCTGGTGGTCTCAACCGCTCGTAAGAGAGCAAACTCATTATCTACAGGAGAGGCTCCTCCACCAGATAAGGAGTCGAAGTTAATAGACGCATCAGGCAAGAGAGTAGCATCACAGGCAGCAAATAGCTGGCGTATAGCTAATACACAAGCTTTACTCGCACGTTACGACAGGGCACATTACGATGAGTTAGAAAAACTTCTCACACATCTTCCAAAAGAACATCAAAAGAAGGCAGACCAATTAATTCAGGAAGGTAAAATAATAACTAATACTTCCATTAAGTGTGCGTTAGACGCAGCAGACACTGCAGCAAGGTCTATTAACACTAGTGTCATGCTAAGAAGGCACGCATGGCTCAGAATCTCAGGATTCAAACAAGAAGTTCAATCAGCCCTACTGAACAGACCATTTGATCAGAAGACATTGTTCGGTTCAAGTACAGACGAGACATTAGAAAAGATGAAAAAGGATACAGAAACGGCTAAGTCAATGGGAGCATTGCAACAGCCAACGCACAGAGGTTCCTTTCGTAGATCCACCTATAGAGGGGGCTCAAAAAACACAGGAACAAATCAGCAATCCACATCTTTCACACCAACATCACCCAGAGGTAATTCAAGAGGTAATTACAGAGGTAACAACAATAAGGGTAGAGGCCGCGGAAATAATAACAACCGCAACGCCTCAACACCAAAACAGTGACTTCATAGATCTCCCCCCAGACCACATAACACCGGTCGGGGGACGTCTATCACAGTTCCTACCTGTCTGGGAAGACATCACGTCAGACAAGTGGGTGAGACAAATTATCCAACATGGTTATTGCCTAGAACTCACAGCTACCCCGCCAAACATCCCCCCCAAACAGCGCCCAATGAGTCAGGATCATTTGACATTGTTAAGAGAAGAAGTGCTAGCACTTCTACAAAAGCATGCAATAGAGAAGGTCCCAAAGGATCAACAAGGAACAGGAGTATACTCTCTATACTTCCTGATCCCCAAAAAGGAAGGGTCCCTACGACCAATATTAGACCTCAGACCTCTCAATGCTTACATAAATTCCGAGCACTTCCACATGGTCACGCTCCAACAAGTACTCCCTTTACTGAAGCAAGGGGACTTTCTTTCTACACTGGATCTAAAAGACGCTTACTTTCATATCCCAATTCACAAAGCCCACAGAAAGTACCTAAGGTTTGTGTTAGAAGGACAACACTACCAGTTCAAGGTCCTTCCGTTCGGTGTCACAACAGCACCGAGAGTTTTCACAAAATGCCTAGCTGTGGTGGCAGCACACCTAAGAAGACAACAAATACATGTCTTCCCATACTTGGACGATTGGCTAATAAAGGCCAAATCCAAGGAAGAATGTCTTCACAACACACAGAAGACAATTCAACTGCTGCACCACCTAGGGTTTACGGTGAACTACAAAAAATCACACCTGCAACCAAACCAGATCCAGCAATACCTGGGGGCTACAGTAGACACAGAAAAGGCAATAGCATACCCCAACCCAATCAGAGTACAGACAATGGTCGGGTTAATACAAAAATTTCAACCACAACACTCACTACCAGCACGAGTGTTTATGCAACTATTAGGCATGATGTCCTCTTGCATACTGCTAATACCACATGCCAGACTACAAATGCGCCCACTACAAGAGTGTCTAGCGACACAGTGGAATCAGGCTCAAGGTCAGATTACAGATCTGGTGTTGGTAAACGACCGGACGTATCGCTCTCTGAAGTGGTGGAACACAGAAAACATTTCCAAAGGACGGTCGTTCCTAGAGCCAGTTCCACAAGTAATAATAACAGCGGACGCATCGCTCTCCGGATGGGGAGCGCATATGGACAAATACACAGTACAGGGGAAGTGGAGTGCGCAGCAAAAGAAGCTGCACATCAACTACCAAGAACTGTTAGCAATATTTCTAGCACTAAAAGCTTTCCAAATGCAAATAACAAACAAGGCAGTCCTGATCAGAACAGACAACATGACTGCAATGTATTATATTCAAAAACAGGGGGGGACACACTCTCTCCAACTGTCCAAACTAGCACAGGACATATGGAGATGGGCCATTCCTCAAAAAATCTACCTGTTAGCGGAACACCTACCAGGAATTCAAAATCAAATAGCAGACATCCTAAGCAGACAGTCAGAACAAGTTCACGAATGGGAACTGCACGACCAAATACTACAGCCATTCTTCCAAAAATGGGGGCAACCAGAGATGGATCTGTTTGCAAACCATCAAAACGCAAAATGCAAACAATTCGCATCCAGGTACCCACACCAAAGGTCCCAGGGCAATGCACTGTGGATAAATTGGTCCAACAAATTTGCTTACGCGTTCCCTCCTCTACCACTAATTCCACTACTGGTGAGGAAACTGCAGCAGCACTCAATGACAATGATACTAGTGGCACCCACGTGGGCAAGACAGCCGTGGTTCACCACGCTGCTACAACTCTCACAAGTACCACATCAAAAGCTAAGATTATTACCCATGCATCTTACACAGAACCATGGAGAAATAATGCACCCAGATCCCAAACAACTGAACCTAGCGATCTGGCTCCTGAGGTCATAGAGTTTGGGTATTTAGATTTACCACCAGAATGCATGGAAATCATTAAACAGGCAAGACGTCCTACCACCAGAGCATGCTATGCAGCAAAATGGAAGAGGTTTGCTATACACTGTAACAGTAAGCACATCAACCCTCTGGACGCATCCACTAAACAAATCATTTGCTACTTATTACACTTACAACAATGTAATCTAGCATATACATCTATTAGGGTTCATCTAGCAGCCATAGCGGCGTACCTACAAAACAGACAACACCTGTCATTGTTTAAAGTACCAGCAATTAAAGCTTTCATGGAAGGACTCAAAAGAGTCATTCCACCAAGAAGACCACCTTCCCCAGTCTGGAATCTCAACATAGTGCTTACCAGACTAATGGGGCCACCCTTTGAACCTATGCATAGGTGTGAAATACAATTCCTCACATGGAAGGTGGCCTTCCTCATAGCTATCACGTCACTTAGAAGAGTAAGTGAACTGCAGGCTTTTACGATTCAGGAACCATTTATGCAGCTACACCAAAATAAAGTGGTTCTTAGAACAAACCCAAAATTCTTACCAAAGGTTATTTCAGCATTCCACATCAATCAGTCAGTGGAATTACCGGTTTTCTTTCCAAAACCACAAACAGTAGCGGAAAGAGCCCTACATACACTGGATGTTAGGAGGGCCATACTGTACTATATAGAGAGAACACAAACTTTCAGAAAGACAAAACAGCTATTTGTTGCGTTTTCTCCCACACACAAAGGCAATCCCATCTCCAAAGCGGGCATTGCCAGGTGGATTGTAAAATGCATTCAAATATGCTACTTAAAAGCAAAGAGAACATTAACTGTTCCTCCTAGAGCTCACTCTACACGTAAACTAGGAGCATCTATGGCATTTCTGGGAAACATTCCACTAGATGACATATGCAAAGCGGCTACCTGGGTTACACCGCACACTTTCACAAAACACTATTGTGTAGATGTGCACACAACACAACAAGCTAGAGTGGGACAAGCAGTATTAAAAACATTGTTTCAGACAGTTGCAACAGACACGGGCGACCACCGCTAGGGAGAGAACTGCTGTATAGTCTATTCATAATGTACCATCTGCAGCCCATATGCCTCGAACGGAATATGCTACTTACCAGTATGCATCTGTTCTTGGCATAGAGGGCTGCAGAGTGGTACATGCCCTCCCAGCCTCCCCGGAAACCTGTGTCTGTTCCAACACTATCTTATTTAGATACACTTACATGGGCACTCTTATCTGTATTCTACTATACTACTCCATCTAACCCTACTATGGCAAAACAATCTAAGGATGGAGCCGATGCCCATGCGCACTACCAACTAAGGGAGGAGTCACCAAGATACAAAAGACTCTCCAAGAGAAAAACAAAGTGCAATCATCCGAGCCCAACACCAGATGGCGATCTATTCATAATGTACCACTCTGCAGCCCTCTATGCCAAGAACAGATGCATACTGGTAAGTAGCATATTCCATCCCCCACACAAAGGCAATCCCATCTCTAAAGGAGGAATTGCCAGATGGATTGTAAAGTGTATTCAAAAATGCTATCAAAAACCTAAACGTACACTAACAGTTCCTCCTAGAGCACACTCCACTCGCAAACTAGGAGCCTCTATGGCTTTCTTAGGAAACATACCACTAGAGGACATATGCAAGGATGCACCATGGTCTACAATACACACCTGCACTAAACACTATTGTGTTGATGTGCAAGCCAAGCAGCAAGCTCCAGTGGGCCATGCTGTTCTTAAAACACTATTTCAGTATGCTGCAACGGATACAAGCGACCACCCCTAGGGGAGACACTGCTACACAATCGTTGCTAAGTGTAGGATCTGCAGCTCATATGCCTCGAACGGAAAATGCTACTTACCAGTATGCATCTGTTCTTGGCATGTAGAGCTGCAGAGTCCTGCACGCCCTCCCACCTCCCCGGGACTTGTATCTGTTCCAGTACTCTTCTTAATTAGATGCACACGCATGGACATCCTTTCTCTTTACTTCTACTAACTCCATCATTTCCCATCATGGCGAAAAACAATCTGAGGATGGAGTCGATGACCATGCGCAGTATTGTCCAAGGGAGGAGTCACCTGTCTCGTGACTACAAAGACTTCTTCCAAGAAGACGACAACCTGCAATCATCCGAGCCCAACACCAGGTGGCGATCTATTGCTAAGTGTAGGACACTGCAGCTCTACATGCCAAGAACAGATGCATACTGGTAAGTAGCATTTTCCATACCATACATTAAGGCCAAGATATAGTTAGAACAAATCCTCATTTTATACCCTCTGTGTTTCACGTTAATTGTTTCACCAACCATCGTTCTTCCTGCTTTAGACACAGGCTCAAAGGAATCTCCGCAATTTAGATGTTAGAAGGACTCGCATATTACTTGAAAATACTAAAACCAGGAAAGGTGAGCCATTTTATATAACATGCTACAAAAACAAAATTAGCATCCCAAGGCACAAAGGCAATATCAGAACTGTTTGATTGCTATACTTTTTAAAGTAAAGAATTTTTGGGGAGCCAAACGCACATACCCATGGATAAAAGCTCTTTAATACCTTTTTATATGGAATGTTTCACAACAATCAATCAGTCAGGGTTTTGTATAGCACGCTACTTACCCGTGAGGGTCTCCAGGCACGGGGGCTGCAGCTCCGGATCAGTTGAAGAGCCAGGTCTTGAGGTCCTTCCTGAACGTGGGCAGGGATGTTTACAGGGAGCTCGTTCTAGGTCTTGGCTGCCATGTGGGAGAAGGCTCTCCCGCCTGTTCTGTTTCTGTGGATGCAGGGAACCTCTGCCAGGGCGAGGTCAGCGAATCGGAGGTTCCTCTAGGGTGCGTGGAATGATAATCTTTCGTTGAGGTATTTGGTTCCGATGTTGAGTGATTTGTACGCGTGGTTGAGGAGTTTGAAGGTGATCCTCTGCTCCACAGGAATGTTTGTGACGTGGTGTCCCAAGGATGAGTCTGGCTGCGGCATTCTGGGTGGTTTGGAGTTTGTTTAGAAGGGTTCTGTTGATACCGGATTAAAGGGCTTTACCGTAGTCCAGTCTGCTTGTGATGAGTGCGTGGGAGACTGTCCTCCTGCGGGGGGGGGGGGGGGTCCATTTAAAAATCTTGCGGAGGATGCGAAGGCAGTTGAAACTGGTGGAGACGACTGCATTGATCTGGCAGTTCATGGAGAAGGAGTAGAGGATGATGCAGAGGTTTTGTGCGTGGTCTGTGGGAGTGGGCGGGATCCCAAGGGCAGCAGGTCACCAGGTGTTGTCCCAGGTGGAGGTGCAGGGTCTGAGGATGAGGACCTCAGTCTTCTCAGAGTTGAGCTTCAAACAGCTGTCTTCCTGGAAACAGTCTGGTGTCTTCGGTCTTCTTCGTGAGTGAGAGGAAGAGCTGGGTGTCGTATTTGTTTGGCAGTCATATGACCTTCTATACACACTTTTACTAAGCACTAAATCCTAAATGTACAATCAAGGAGATAGGCGCGAAGCACAGGTTGGACAAAATGAAGTTAAAAAATTGTTCGCATCTACCCACACTATAAATCCCCTGTCCGCTTCATAATCAATGCAGAGTATGTAAATAGAGATGCGAATCACGGCAAATGAAAAAGGGATCCATATACATCGGAATAGATTAACAGCTTGAAGCTCCTCTATATTCACGCAAGACCACCCTCCCTGTTGAAAGAAGGGAAAATGATGCAAAAATGATAACTACATGTTTTGCAGCGCAAATCCTTTTCTGGATTCACATGCGGTGCATTATTCTGCAATCTAGTTGTTGGGTCCAGATTTTTTTTTTTCTTGTTTTGGTCGCTGTCCACCACCATTTGGTGCCAGGTATGTCTCCTGAGTGATGTCAGACTGTATCTTGGAGGTTGACGTGTGAGGTTGGCCATCTTCAGATTCTTTTTCCTGACGTTGGCTCTATAGAAGCAAGAGAGGAAGCTCCGAACAAATGTTTTGATTTTTCCCGGAAAAGACTTAAAAAGAAGACTAGTATAGAGGGAAAACCAAACTATCAACGCCGTACCCGAAGACAGGAGCAGGGTGTCCGTTTGAACACCAAAAGACTAATCCGGTCCACAAATGGTGAGGTAGGGGTCATGGAGAATACCCCTTTAAAATTCTGCCCCTAGTGCGACCACAAGTATGCATAGCGCGTGTAGGAAGGTGGATACCTGACTATGGTTACCCCAGATTTTTTGCCTAGTGTTTAGCTGGTTTTCGACTTAGCCTGGGGCCCTGATTGGCAGGATCCCAGGCCAACTATCTGCTCTCTTTAAAATGGACTCCATGTACCCTAGGTACATCTCCAATTGGATACTGGGTCACCTTATGAGCCCCTGTACAGTGTACTATAGGTTACATGGGCATAGGTGCATCCAAGGCCTACTAGGGGCTGCAGCATATATTTTGCCATCCCTGGCTAGCCATTCAAATCGACACAACTGGCTGATCACTCAGCTGGGGCAAGGTGGTGTAATCACCCCTTGCTTAGATATAGTATACCTATATCTAACCTTATGTCTGGACACATATACACCTATAAGTCTACCTATGGCAGGCCTTAACAATCCTGGAGGCAGAGTCCTTGGTTTCATGTGAGATGATGCTCTAGCATGAGCTGAGCCCGTCTGCAGCTTTCGGAACCATGTCCTTATAGCTGTTCTGGGATATTGCCATACCATATACTCTTAAGTGCATTATAATCCTCGCGGTTAGATGCTAACTATGGTTTAGCTTTATCGAAACATGTCGAGTAAGTCATACGATTTGGAATACTACCCCCTCGCCTGTCCTGGCGACTGGGGTAGCATTCCACCCTTCTAGAGGGAGAAGACCTGTTGTTTTAACTATTCCCGGTTAAAGTTACCCAGAGCTTCAGCATCACAAAATGGATGCCGCTACCACAGACACAAGTCTGACCTCCTGCTGCTGGGAGTCCTTCCAGCGAGGGAGGCTTGGACGATAGGTTTCCTGCCTTGGGAGTTGCTAGCACCACCCCAGACAGGATTTTGTGTATTGGGACAGGGAGGGCTCAACGGATTGAGACATGCCTGGGGCACACAAGGTGTCCCATGCATAGTCCAGTTCAAACCAGTACTGGGGCTCCCCTGCCCCAGCTCTGGCGCGAAACTGGACAAACTGAAAGGGGTGTAACCACCCCCTTCCCTGGTCCGACCTATAGGAGGGACCTAGCAGGTAATCCAGCCCCTAAGATCAGTATATAGGTAGGAGCTGAGTCAATAGGATTTTAGATTATCCTGACTGAAACTTTGAAAGGACACTCTGGACCTTCATCACTCTACTTTGGAAGAAGACGATTGAAGAATCTCCCTTGTGGTCAAGGAGTGACCACCCTGCACAAGCAAACACCATCAAGCGATTGACGACTTGCTTTGCCGCTGCCTCCCACCCGAGCCGGACAAGAACTGGATTTCCAGACATCCAACAGCCCGATCCACAGTCCCTGCAAAGCTGAGACCCGTGGAGGCGACGTGGGACCGGCCATCTTGAAAAGTCTGCAACCACCTAACTGCGCAGCCCCCGAGGCCCCCTCGAAGCTGTGCATTGCGGATTGAGAAGCCCCAGCCCCGAGTAGCATCTGCACCGAAGATTAGCCCTGCACACTCCACGAGTTCTGCTTGGGGCCCTTTTGCATTTTCCTGCTCGACGCATCTGCCCGGTCACTTGCCCGTTGGCTAGTGGCCATCTTGGCGACGATCCTGTGAAACTACACTGCTGGTCTGGTTGCTCCAGACTGGCCCTTGCTTCCCTCAAAAGAAGTAGCCCCTCAGACCTTGCTGGTCTGAGTAAGAAGCCTACATCGATTCCTGCGTGGGTTGCCTTTGCCAAGGCTTGTTGCCTCCAATCTTGAAGCTGACACCGCTGACAGCGAGAGCCTTCGTGGGACAGCTCGTGACTCCATCCTGGTCGTCGTCGATGACTCCTGGACCGCATGGCTGCAGAGACAAGCTTCCCATCAGCACCTGATCGCATCCCGATATCGCCTGGTTCCATCCTGGTTCCACGCTGGTCACTGGCTAATGACCCAGACTCTGTCCCCTCTGCTTTCAGGTCCTGTACATCTTCGATCCACACTTGGATCCACCGGACTCTTCTGGCCGCCTGCAGCATCTTTACTCCAAGGCTCCATAGATCTCCACGACGAAACCCGACACACTTTTGGACCTATGCACCCGCTTCCTGTGGGTTAGGTAACGCGAGTACTACGGTGCTCCTGTAGAGGTTTACATCCCTAGTGTCCTAGTTTCAAGTAGTAAGTTCTATTCCAGTCGGAAGGCTCCTAATTCTATAACTTTATAACTTTTACGCACCCATTGACTTCAATGTGTACACTCGTGTGCTTTTAGACACTGCACACTCCTCCTGTGGGCCTCCTGCTCCCTAACTATTGTTAGCTCAGTGTAGCCCCAGCGATGCCCTAGGCCTTACCGTTGTTCGTGTCATGGTACTTATACCATTTTTGTAATACATGGTTTAGCGGGCCACCCCGGCCTATCCAGAATTGTGCAACTTTTGTCTATTCTATTAAGTTACTTGTTTTGCGCTTGTGCTTCTGTGCTCATAAAGAGTTCAGGGGTTTGCTTAGAAATAAATATATATATTTTTTCAATATATATCTTGTGTGGTGTCCTTTCATTTGGTATTAAAGGGATTTCGTATGGTAAAACAGCTGGCTTCACATGCCCTCTTGAGTTTAGCCTAAGACTGCTTTGTCCATGCTACCCCTAGTATAGCTGGTCTATAAGGTTGACTTTACAACCATCACCATAAGGGTTGTTTGGACTGGTGCAAGGTGCTCACTAGAATAGTGAACATCATATACCAGGCCAACTTCTCACAGCGGACCCACACGACGTGTGCAATCTGTTTCTGCCGAAGGACCATCAAGACCAGGATTGTGAGGCCTGCGCAGCGTTCCAGCCGAAAACGCTCAGGACATGTAGAAACCAAAGAATGGCCCACCACAATGTCTCAGCAGTCGAAGAAACCTTCCATGAGGGACATGGGTTTCTCGGGCGATGAAGAGGAACATGGGGCTGCAGCGGTATCGACACACAAAGGATCAGATGTCGAAATACTGGAAAAGGACTCCGATAAGATCCGTGCCAAAAAGGAGGCGAAGGAGTCTAAGACGACGGACACGGTAAGACACAAATGCTTTGAAACCGAAGGGCCACGAACATAAAATGCCCAAGGCAGCCCCGATGCCGAGCAAAAGGCAATCGAGGGTCAGCCGCTATAAATAGAATCTCACGGAACCCATCCATGGTTACCGAAAATGAAAAATCGCAAAGGGCACCGAAGCTTCTATGCCGAAAAGAGAAAGTCCCTGGCCTCCGAATCCAAGAGGGTCCTCGAGGTTTTAAAGAGAAGACTCTAGGAGGAAATGGCGCTGCTCTTACAAAAGAAAAAAGAATTTGACGCCTCATTAAAGGATTTTCTAATTCCTAAAACACCTGCCGTCGAACCAGAGCCGGAAAACTTTGATGCTGAAGAGGCAATAGACAGCGAGGGTGAGGAAGAAGGGATCTATGACTCCCCTTCTACGCCGGAACCTCGAGGCGAAGACCCAGAGGGATAAGGAGAGGTCACTGAAGAATAGGAATACTCAGAAAACTTTGAGGACACATGGAAAGATCTGGACACCGAGAGCCCAGAAAAAGAGATCTGCAACTACCCTTCGAAAGCATCACCCCCAGATGACATTGCTTTCTACAATGAGGTAGTTAAAAGGGTAGCAAACCGATTTGGAGTTCCTCTGGTGGAAGAAAAAAGGGACCCATGTTTCCTGCTAGAAACACTAGCACCTGCTACTAAAGGGACACACTACCTACCCATATTACCAAGTATCCTGGATCAAGGCAAAGAAGCCTTTAAAGAGCCAGCCTCAAACAAAGGAGTAACTCCCAGAGTGGAGAAAAAATATAAGCCCTCTTCAAAGGACCCAAAATACATACAAGGATGTACTATACTTGACTCCATCATTGTAACCACTGCCAGAAGGAGAGCAAACGCGGTCTCCAACACCAGAGAAGGAAAGTAAAAGGATAGATATGGTGGCGAGAAGGATGGTAAAAGAAGTGCAACTGAGTGGCGCAAGGCCAACTCAAACGCCCTGTTAAACTGATATGGCCACCAACAGTGGGATTAAATCGAAGAGCTGCTAAACAAACTCCCAGAAGAGGACCAAAAGAGCAAAATCTATGGTCCAGGAAGGAAAAAATGTGGCTAACACATGCCTAAAGTCAGCCCTAGATGCAGCAGACACTGCAAGCAGGCAAATGTGCACTGGAACAACCCTCAGAAGGCATGCCTGGCTCAGAATATCAGGCTTTAAACTAGAGGTCCAAACATCAATCAACAGACCTTTTAACGGAGAAGCTGTGTTTGGGAAGGAAGTAGATTAATCCCTTCAACAAATTAAAAAGGACAATGAAACAGCAAGGGCAATGGGGATCCTACAACAAAGAGGTTATTTTAAAAGAGGAGGCTTCTCTAACCGAAAAACCACAGGTAGAGGGGGCTTTGGTCAAAGACAACAAATGCCGCAGCAGTCGCAAGGACAAAACCAAAATCCACAGCTGGGACAACAGTCTAGTTACCAAGGGTGGCAGCAACAGCAGAACCATCCCTTTCGAGGGAGAGGGAATGGCAGAGGAAGAGGCCACTCCTCTAGAGGCAGAGGAAATGGCACAAACTGACAATCACAGGAAAAGACCCACACAACACTGGGGGGGGGGGTAGAATATCCTTTTCCCAAAGGGAATGGGAAAGGATAACAACAGACAATTGGATTCTAAATTTAGTAAAATACGGATATTGCTAGAACTCGCATGAACTCCACCTGCAAATCCACCAAAGAGAAAATTATAACCAAATCAGAACAAATACTACTAAACACAGAAATAAAGGATCTAGACCTCAAACAGGCAATAGAAAAGGTACCAACACATCAGTGTTACAAAGGAAATTACTCTCCTTACTTTCTAGTTCTAAAACAGGATCTGGCTCTAAGGCCAATCTTGGACTTAATTAAGGTTCATAAACAAATTCATACTACCGCAACACTTCAAAATGTGCACACTTCGAAAAATACTCCTGCAAATCCAAAAAGGGGATTTGGCAACAATGGATGTAAAGGACGCCTATTTACATATTACTATGAACAAAAAGCACAGAGTACCTGTGGTTCCTGCACAACAAAACACTACCAATTCAAGGTTCTTCCGTTAGGCATAAAATCAGCCCCACAGGTTTTCACAAAGTGTCTAGCCGCAGTGGCGGCACATCTGAGAAGAAGCAAGATCCACGTCTACCCCTACCTAGACAATTGGCTAATAAGGGGATGCACGAGACAGACATGTCTCAACCATGTTCAAAAGACAATTCAAACTTTATAAAGACTGCGTTTTTCAATAAACCACAAGAAATTGTCAACAACACCAGAAAGAGAGAGAACCTTCCTAGGAACAAGGTTAAACTCATCGAACGCATGGGCTTATCCCACACAGGCCAGGATACAAGCTATCCACCACGAAACAGCCCTCTATCAGAGGGGACAGTCTGACAGTGAGGAGGGTTATGAAACTAATGGGCATAATGGCATCATGTATCCCACTTATACCTCACTCTTGCCAACACATGCACCCGTTTCAGGAATGGCCTAACAGCTGGCCACAGGAAGTTGGGAGGATCTAGTGGTTGTTACACAAAGTGCAAGCAGAGACACAATGGTGGGCATCCAACAACATAGCACAAGGGAAACCTTTCAGTAACCCAACTCCATCTATGACAGTCACTACAGATGCACCCCTCAACGGATGGGAGCACATCTCAACCAGCTAAAAGTACATGGCCAATGGAGCGAACAGGATACCATCAAACCAATCAATTTACTAGAGATGAAAACAGTTTTTCCGGCACTTAAGGCATTCCAGAAACCTATTCAGAGGAAAACAATTCTAATACAAACAGACAATACAAACAATGTTCTACCTCAACAAACAAGGTCTTTTCCACTGCGCAAACTGGCACAGGAATTTTGTCATTGGGCAATGCCCCAAAAGATCCATGTACAGGCAATACATCTACCAGGAGTAGACAGCATCACAGCGGACAAACTGAGCAGACAGAACAATTGCTCTCACGAATAGGAGCTGAAACAGACAGCAATTCAGTACCTATTCAACATCTGGGAACACCAGTGTTGGACCTGTTTTCGACAATACAGAACAAGAAATGCCAATACTTTGCCTCCAGGTTTCCACACCACCTGTCAAGGGAAATGCACTTTCACTTAATTGGTCTGATATTTGTTAACGCGTTTCGACCAATACCCCTGATGCAAAGGGTGCTACAAAAGGCACAGGAGCCAGGAACAAATATGATTCTTATTGCCCCTCATTGGCCAAGGCAAGCATGGTTCTCCACTCTCCTAGAACTATCAAAAGGAGAAATTATAAGGAACAAGGCCAGATCTTTCACCAGGAACTAGCAACAGTAGCTTGGCGCCTAAATACATAGAATTTGGTCATCTCAATCTACCGATAAGCACCATGGAAATACTCCGAGGCTAGGAAAAAATCCACAAGGAAATGCTACACAGCAAAATGGAAACCATACACCACATGGTGCATCGCAAATGGGACCAGTTCCTTAGACACAAGAATCTTTTATCACATATTTTACCTACCTCTTAGACAGAAGCATCACATTTTTCAAGCCTTAAGGTACATAGTGGCATACACAAGAGGAACATCATGCAAAAGCTTTTTTACTCGATCAGTCATTAAAAGATTCCTAGGAGGAGCCAAGAGACTAGCTCCACCAAGAGCTGCACCTGTACCAACCTGGAGTTTAAATACAGTAATCTCTCAAATGATGAAGAACCCCATTTACAAATCCACAAAGATGAAGTGATCTTGAAAATGAACCCACAATTCTTGCCAAAGGTGGTATCTAAGTATCACTTAAATCAAAACATCAGGCTACGGGTTTTCTTTCAAAACCCAGGAACTAAAGCAGAAAGAAGCCTCCATACCCTGGATTTTTTGAGAGCTTTACTGTATTAATTGCAACAACAAAAAACAATTGTTTGTGGCACACTCTCATACCAACACAGGATTTGCCGTCACAAAGGCAACTATTGCAAGATGGATAGTACAAGCTATCCAAGTATGTTACGAGAAGGCCAGGAAGAAGCTAGCAGTGCAACCAACAGCGCACTCCACTAGAAAGAAGGGAGCAACGCTAGCCTTTATGGTCATTGTACCCATTGATTCCTTCTGCGCAGCAGCAACATGGGCATCACCACACACCTACACAAGCATTACTGTGTGGACATACAGATGAATAAGGAAGCTCAGATTGGACAGAGGGATCTACAACACCTTTTTGCAAAGTATTCTTTTCAACACTGCCTCCCCAAGACTGGAGAAACTGCTCTATAATCTAATGCACAGCATGTGAATCCAGAAAAGGATTCATGCTGCAAAGCGAAATGGTTACTTGCCAGTAGTAGTTTTGCATCTTGAGGAGTTTTGTGGATTCACATGCGACCCACCCAGCCTTCCCCTGCAAGGACAACAAACAGGTGGGGAACTAAAAGACTAAATCTGTGTTTAAATCATCTCTAGTATTGCAAACCAAAGACAGAAAAAAAGAATCCGCAGATGGCCACCACACATGTCGACCTCCAGGATACTGTCTGACATCGCTCAGGGAAACATACCTGGCACCAAACGGTGGTCGACGGCGACCAAAACAAGACAAATCCGGACTCAACCACTAGATGGCAGAATAATGCATGGCATGTGAATACAGAAAATTCTTCAAGCTGCAAAACTACTACTGGTAAGTAACCATTTAGTTTTACCTTTAGTTTTCTGACCTCATGCACAGCATATGAATCAAAAGGAGTTTAAGCCACATAACAATTGTTAAAGGTAAGTTAAATGTTTCCTTTTCCACCAAGAGGCTTCAAATTACATCATATAGAATGCAAAATAAACCTCAATTGTGTGTGATTCAACTTTATCCACCAGAGTGGTTGACTCTTGTTAGTGGCTATCCAATATAATGTCTTATGTAGTCTGTGCAGTGGTGGCTGCCTTGGAACTTACCTTTGGCCGTGGCCACCTGTCTCCCATCCTAACTCGAACTGCAACAGGAATGGAAGCACTCAGGCTCCCGGACTCTCCCAGCCAATCATTGGTGTGACTGGCCTGTTCAGCTGCTCAGGCAGTGCCTGGGAGCCTGGGCATGTTCTCCACCTGGCTGTGCAACGCAGTCAGGTGGGATCATGCTAAGTGCGCACAACTGTTTAGACAGCCCAGGAGGGCTGGCTAAACATTCATGAGCACCTAGATGCAAACCACTCCTCACTCTGGCGAGCTCAGCACTGTCCGACCTGACTGAGTCCTGCAAGGAAAAATTCAATGATAATAACGTCTTATTTTCTTTGTTGCACTTCTCAAAGAGCAGTGGGGCAACGCTCCTCCCTCTTAGCAGAGCAGCCGCCACTGAGTCGCTGGATCATACCCCAGGGGAAACTCCCTAAAAGCAGTTTCCATTGACCAAAGGCGCTGCACAGAAGTTGTCATGCCCAAGCTTGTGGTGCTTATTGAAGAGTATCTCTTTATCCGCATTTTTGTATCATCATTGTTTTATCTGTGTGTGCATGCTGTGTGGGTATGTTGTGTTCCAAGTCTGTACAAGAGACCAACATTGGCTTTGCCAAAGCATTTTTAATAATGTGATAATATTTTGACCTTCAGTCTGTTAGCGTTGTGTAGTAATTCAATAGACCGCACTTTTACATAAACAGTTTCACAATATCTGCAACACTCGCCCCTCAGTCTAGTAGCAAAGCCAGTAGATCTGAAATATAAATGTGTCTCCGTCATTCGCTTTTGTTTGTGAAGTATTATGGATGGGATATGGGTGAATGCAAAAAATAGTCCATGGGTGGATGAATATGCGTGAAACGATGAATCAGTACATGGATGGATGGGTGTGTGTGTGTGTGTGTGTGTGTATGAAAGCATCCAGACACTTTCAATTATAAACCAGAACCTACTGGCATTGACAATGGTTATTTTAAGAAGTGAGACCTAATGGCTTTGCCAATTTTCAAACTTTTTTTTTAACTGGAACCTTCAAAGTTGCAGTTGTGCACATGATAGACTGGATATGATGTATTCATGCTTGCTCGGTAGGTTCTATTTTACAATTTTTAAAGAAATGTCCTAACTAGTTTGGAAGCTGCCCACATATTCTTGATGAGAAAGCCTTCTTAAAAGACTCAACATAGAATCTGCCAGATCACTCTGGGAAGCTTATAAGACCGTCATGAGGGGCGAAGTGTTGTCCGTTGTTTCGAGGCGGAAAAGGGAAGAACAGGAGGCGATCACCAGTAAGGAGGTAGATGTCACACGTCTAGAGAGGGAGGTCGCAGAATCACCTACGGCTGCTAACCTCCACACACTGAGACTCCGGGTGGAAGAATACAGACCTTTGGCCAGAGAGAGCGCCGTGGCGCAACATAATTCGACACAGAGCCGTATACATGAACATGGCGATAAGGCCGGAAAACTGATTGCATGGCTTGAGAAGGGGGAGCGAGCGTCTAGATTAGTTCCTGAATTGGATAGTCCGGAACGAGGTCTGATTAAAGACCCACAGGCGGTGGCAGATGAATTTGGAGAGTATTTTCAGATGATTTACGAGGTAGGGAGTGATTTCACGGAACAAGACAATAGCGATATGATCAAAGATATTATTATGCCAAGCCTTTCCGACGAGGATAAGAGCTTCCTTGACTCGATTATGGACGATGAGGTAGCTCAGGCTATACGGCAAGTCAACTCCGGCAAAGCCTCGGGTCCGAATTGTATACCTATCGAGCTGTATAAGTTGAACGCTAATAGAGTGGCGCCATATCTGCGCGCCATGTTTCTCGAGAGTCGAGAGAAAGGAGAGCTCCCATATGACCAAAGGGTGGCCAATATAGCTGTTATTCATAAACAAACTAAACCTAAGACATGCTGCTCCTCTTACAGGCCCATATCGCTCCTCAATGTAGAGCCTAAGGTACTGGCCAAGCTCCTCTCCACCAGATTAGTGAAGGTTATAACCACCTTGATCCATCCGGATCAATCCGGTTTTATGCCGCGGCGCAGCACAGCGGTGAATCTGTGTCGGCTGCACGGAGTACTTGGAGGGGCTTCTAAACTAGGGGAACCGGCGGTACTGGTGTCCTTAGATGCCACTATGACATTCGATAGAGTGGAATGGCCGTACTTATTTGCACTTTTGACCAAGCTAGGCTTTGGTGACGAGTTTATTAACTGGGTGGGCTTACTGTATACTAAGCCGTTGGCGAGAGTAGTGGTTAACAATTGCAAATCCCGAGATTTTTCCCTCGGAAGGGGTACCAGGCAAGGGTGCCCTCTGTCGTCGCTGCTCTTTGCCCTGGCTATGGAACCGATGGCGGCGTGGGTTCGCTGAGACATCACTATACGCGGATTGCGATGGATACCGGATTGGCGAGGACAAAATATCGTTATATGTGGACGATGTTCTGCTTTATCTTACTAAACCTAAAAGCTCCTTCCGGTATTTTTTAGATGTGCTTACCATATTTGGGAGGTACTCAGGACTCGCTATAAATAGGAATAAATCAGTACTTTATGTCCTGGCTGGAGATCCCCCGGAGATCCCACATGCATGCCCCATCCGTATAGAGAACGACGGTTTTAAATACTTGGGAATTTGTCTCGCTTGATCCAAAACGTCGCTATGATGACAATCTTTTATCTCCTCTGACTCGGTGCCGGGGAGATGTGGAGCTCTGGCGGACCCTCCCACTGTCTTTGCTTGGCAGAGCGACCTTGTTTAAAATTATGGCGCTTCCACGCTTTTTGTATGCCTTACAGAATGCAATGGACCCCGTGCCAGCGGCCTATTTCAGAGAGATAGAGACCCTTCAGCGGGGCCTCTTGTGGGATGGTGGGGCTCGTATTGACGCGCTCCTGGTTTGACGGTGGTATAGGACTGCCTGACTTGCGGAGGTATTACTGGGCGTCACATCTGGCTGCTTTGAACCACGTTGTGTATGGGATCCCCGGGGATCCTGGCTACGCTATGGATCGAGGTCAGGCCCCGGGTGGCAGGATAGAAAGAGCGCTGTATTCTAGACCGGGAAGGTTCCCCCTCACAGGCCCAACGGCACACTCTGTACAGGTGTGGCACATAACCACCAAAAGCCTGGGCTGGGAGGGTAGACTCACATTGGCCACTCCATTGCTTAACTCCGAAAAACTGGGTAGCTTATGGAAATCCAAAGGGTTTGATAAATGGGACCTCATTGGAATAACTCAGATTAAGGATGTGTGGGGGAAAAATTCAATTCATACGTTTGACTCGCTTGCAAACCAATACAGTCTACACCAGACCGAATCCTTTCGGTACTTGCAGGTGAGGCACTCGTTATTAGCACACATTCCTGAGGGCACGGAGCTCCCTGAGGCATCTCCTCTGGAAGACTGGGTCCTTGATGGTCATATTCCAGACAAGACTATCTCCCTGATATATCAAATTAATTAATAATGCAGAAGACCCATTGGTTAGGCTTAGATCGCAATGGTGCGCTGATGGCCTTGAAATGGATGACGACTGGACGGAGGCGCTATCTTACCCCAAGGTAGTTACTGTCAGATGAGGCTGCGCCTGGTCCAACTGAAAGTGCTCCACAGAGTCTATATTACCGGGCCACGGCTTGTGCGAATGGGTAGAGCGTCAAACGCAGAATGCAGGAGAGAATGTGGAGAAGTGGGCACATTGATGCATATCCTTTGGCACTGCACCTTTGTACAAACTTATTGGGGAAAAAGTTCACGAGGAGATGAGAGCTGTGCTGGGGTTAGAAGTGCGTATGGAAGTCCGCTGGTGCCTCTTGAACGTATGGGAACCAACAGATCTTAATGATTACCAGAAGCAATGGGTGACACTGGCATGTATGGTGGCCAAGCGTAATATTGCACAGTTATGGGGCACCCGCCAGCCGCCTCAGGTTAATAAATCGGAGGAGGACCTCGATTGGTGCATGATGAGAGAGCGTGCTGTCTATGTTGCCAGGGGCTGCCCCCGGAAGTGGGGGAAGGTATGGGGGGGCTTGCAACCACTATCGTGGAGGCCTCTGTGAAGCCCCAGGAGGAAGCTCATTTATTAACTATTTTATCCTGTACAGTGCTGAATGAACCGAATTGTTGTAAATTGATTGCGTTCACCTGAGACTTTAAATGTTTTTTCTTTTTGTTCTGTTTATTTAATAATAAAGAGTTTTAAAAAAAGACTCAACATATCACTTGGCCATTTTTCTTTCAACAATTTCTGCATGTGTTTATGCATTAGGATGATTATCTCATTTTGGCATATTTTCAAATTGTCTTATGTTCAATTCAGTCAGCCAGGCACTAGGATACTCCCAACAATCTTTGTAGTTGCCAAACATAATCTTCACACAGTGACATGTTAACTCTTGACTTGAGATATTCATATTGCATCAAGAAGAATGTTTCCACCTAATATTTTCCTGATGTAAAAAAATCTCATCTGAATTAGCCCCTACTTAGCCTTCGTCTACTTGTTCATACTCCAAATTATAGGTCCCTGGATTCTGATCTAAAGTGTTGAGTCTGTGAACAATTTTTGGATTAGCTATAGAATCCTGAGCTAATTTGGTCCAGAACCATATATGCTAATGAATTGTGGTTTACATGCTAGGATATGTCTTAATTTTAGTTTAACTTGATTCTTACACCAAGTATATGTCAATTCAACTTTAATGTTAATCATGTTTCATTCCTGATGCAGCTTTTTTTCTTTTTTTTTTGCAGAGGAGTATGTAACCTGCCACACTTGCCGGTCTCCGGATACAATCTTACAGAAGGACACTCGGTTATATTTCTTGCAGTGTGAGACCTGTCATTCCCGTTGCTCTGTAGCTAGCATCAAGACTGGCTTCCAGGCTGTAACAGGCAAGAGAGCCCAGCTCCGTGCCAAAGCGAACTAGTTTGGGAAACGGCTATTGAATTTGACGACCTGTTGTGGGACAATTGAATGGCTTTACCACTATATTAAAGCTTTCACTGTGGTAACCATTGCAATGCATTTATTGGGCTTTAGATCCATGGTTCTGTAATGCATTCCAGTGTGCAGCTCCTTGAGGTTCACACATGCGCAGACAGAACTCAATAAACCGGGTTTCTCTGTGGTCAAATACCTGGCTAAAAAGAGCATTTTTAACCGTTCATAAAATATAGTAAAGTGCAACACAATTAAAAGTTCTGACAAAGAAGTTTATTTTTTGTATGAGTGAAACGTACGCTTTTTGTCTGGGAGTTATTTGGTTCAAGTGTTGAAAGTTGTTTGGCAGAGTGGGATACTATGAAGCATGTCCATTGCTTTTGCTTAAACCGGTTTGTTCATTCTGCCTCATCTATCTAGTGCAGTTCTTTTAATTTGACTGCAGAAAACCACAATTCTGTTCTACTCTGCCCTTATTTCATGAAATACTAAACCAGCATTGGCACATCCAACAGGTCTGGTAGGTACGGTTATTTTATAACTCAGTCCTTCATTTATTGGCAAGCTTGTATGTGTACCTTTGTGGCTAGGTGAGTGGGTATATGTGAAAATTAGTAACTGTTTGGATGGGTGGATGAGTGAGTGCATTGATTAGGTGAATCGCTGGAAGAATGAGTGAGAGGTACCTAGGTACTTAATGTGTGCCAGTTGATGAATGAGGCAAAAAACAGTTGATGGACAGAATGTAGAACAATGTCATACATTCACCCCAGTACAAGGATCTGGGCCTAAAACCATCGTTTTTTTGCACTCCACACCACCCTGAGTTAGACACTGGCTATATGCAAATCAGCTCTGACCCTGTGCCTCATGGGAACAGTCCAGTCCGAACTACGAAGCCATGTCTTTCCCAGACGGGAATCAAGCATCCAAGGACCGGTTTCTGGCTATCAGCCTGGATAGCTTGACTGCAGTGGTGTGGAGAGCCTGGGACTCACGCCAGGGTGGTGTGGAGTGCAAAAAAACGATGGATTTAGGCCCAGATCCTTGTACTGGGGTGAATGTATGACATTGTTCTACATTCTGTCCAACTGTGTTTTTTGCAATTTTCACCCCGAGTGTGCTGGGTATACTCTGACGTGAGTCCCAGGCTCTCCACACCACTGGAGTCAAGCCATCCAGGCTGATGAAGGCTAATTGCTAGAAACCGGTCCTTGGATGCTTGATTCCGGTCTGGGAAAGACATGGCTTGGTAGTTCGGACTGGACTGTTCCCATGAGGCACAGGGTCAGAGCTGATTTGCATATTGCCAGTGTCTAACCCAGGGTGGTGTGGAGTGCAAAAAAACGATGGATTTAGGCCCAGATCCTTGTACTGGGGTGAATGTATGACATTGTTCTACATTCTGTCCATCAACTGGCTTTTTTGCAGTTGATGAATGAGAACATGGGTGTATGTAGACATGTTGGGCTAAATGGGCGAGAAAACCTGTGCTACAATTTTCTCGATTGAGAGAGTAAAAGGATTATACTGATACATCTGTCCATAAATTCCTCACATTTAGAATTTCCTTAGGCACCTGATTGGCTCTGGGGAGCTTACTCCTCTCCTGTGTATCAGTGGGTGGCTCATTAGTCGGGAGCAGCAGACCACCAGTAGTTTTCATCTCACCTGAACCCAATCCTGTAATCACCTCATGGTTTCCCCACTAGGTGCGCCCTTTGTAGTGGTCATTTACAGAGATGCAGAAGTCTTGGAATGATCAGCCACGGAATACACTAATTAAAATGTACTCCCACCAGTCCTGCAACTGCTGAAGTCTTTTCCCTTTAACACCTTGCATACTCATGACGAGCTCAGCTTTTCATGAGCCACGGTGCTCGTGTGCTCATGAAGAGCTGAGCTCGTCATAAGCGTTAGAACGTTGGCACGCTGGGAAAATTCTGCTTCTGTGCGAGCGTTCTAATGAAACGGGTGTGGTCATGATGACCTCAGCTCGTCAGGAGCACACAACCACCGTGGCACATGACGAGCTGAGCTCGTCATGAGCACCGGGACACTATGCGCGCCACTCCTCCCCCCAGCACAGCGGGGGAATATGCCCCGCACGGTAGGGGTTAAATGATGCCCTGGTGGACCACATTCTCATAGATTAATCCAGGTCTTTGTCTGCCGAGCAGTTAGCCATCGTCACATTGATTGACGTCAGACTGGCTTCTGCAACATCCATCACCAGAAGGTCTGGTGATGCATGCTTCATGTGCACTGAGCCCCAATGACTTTCCTTCCACCCCCTAGACAGGTAGTCCATGCTGTAAATTGGAGCCATGGGTATAAAGGGGTTGTCCTCGACTATCCCACTACTGTCATACCATTTGGGTGATGCTGAAGATTTTTCTTCCTCCTTTTCCAGAGGACCTTTGCCGTACAATTTTCTAAAACGTACAAAATGGCCATGATGCGCCCAAGCAAGTCTTGTGTTCTGAAGTAAATGACTGGGTTGCATGTGCCTTGGAACTACTTGGGATCATCCTCAAAAATAACTAGATGAGACCCTCTGGATTCATGGGAGATGTCAGGCTACAATTGATCACTGTTTATATCAGTAAAACAAGAAAATTACCCATTTGTTCAAAATGAAACCATGCAAATAGTCTGTGTCAGTCATTTGCACTAGACCCACAGCTGCCCTGCTTGATGCTATGAAAGAATAACTTTCTGCAGTGCCGTTATACACTTATTTATTAGAGATCCTAGGCCTAAGCTAGTTTCCTCCAGTGAATAGAACTATTTTAACAGCCGGTAGATCATGTGCGGATCAGCAGAGAGATCTCCCCCATGTTCATCAGCAGGGGTACGAGACAGCTGCGCCCCCTGTCTGTTCATGATTTGCGATGAAGCAGATAGCCACACGTGTCTGTTAACATCACTTCGCAAAGGACCCTGCTCTTTGTATGCCGATGTCACATTTTATATCCAAGTACCCCTGACAAACTCCTTTCCCATCATCAGGAAGTTTCTTGGGTGCAGCTGTTTGACTGATATGGCGATCAACTGGGCGAAGGTTGTGATCTTTGCTCTCACCCCTGCTACGATGGAGTTACCTCCTGCGAATTTACCGTTAAATGAGCTTATGGGCAGGTGAATTACCTTGAAATTTAGGTCAGTGGTGACCTCAACATCCTACGTGTGTAAAACAATTATGGTAGAGCATTAACATGACTGGAGGAGATGTTGTCAACTTGGGCTCCCGCTCTCTATGGCTGATAGAATCGCTATACCTAAAATGGTGGTTCTTCCTATATCTATATATATATATATATATATATATATATATATATATATATATATATATATATATATATATTTATTCAACAGTATTCCCATCTCTGGTGGGTGACAAGCGAGAGTGACGTGGGAGGTGCTCAGACTACCATTTGATCATGTGTGTGCGCGCGTGCCAGACCTAGAGCTTTATTGTTACTGCTCATAAGTACGACTTGCCACTACTGGTGTCACCCTACAACATTTCAACCACACATGACTATCAAAGCAGATAACTCTACTCCCTGCTTGCTCAATGTGGTGTCTGGCACGCTTAAAGGTACAACCTGGGCCTGCGATTGCCTCCGAAACAGAGCACGATTAAGATGCATATATAGAGCGTGCCAGTTGCACACAAATCCACCCCGGCCCTCACTGCAGATGGTAGTCTTGACAGCATAAACCATGCACATACTGAAGCAAGGAGAGCTCTACCTGAAGAGTTGATAATAGCTCACCCTAGTTGCATTCTACTTGACCTATTTCTATACTACAGATTACATGCCACCTATAAAGTTCTGCATCATACCTGCCTGGAGGCTCCCCCTCCCCCAGCTGTATGCACCAAGATACTTGACACCTGGTGCCCCAAAAAACTGATCACTAGAACGTATGACACCTTCCATAACAAAGCCTCTGCGTGTGCATCCCTAAGGCTTTCTCCACGTGGCAGATGGCCCTGGCACCAGCACTGATAGAGACACAGTGGCAAATTTGCTGTGCTCGGACAGGTGAGCTGTCCCTTCAATTAACTACTCCATCTGATGCATTTTAAATTGTTTTAGATGTACTGTACATCGTAGTCACTACACATTATGAGGATTAGAGACCATTCCAACTGCTCCTGCTGAGCTAGAGCAAGTGCTGATTACCTCCATTTTGCATGGCTGTGCCCTGTGGTGGCAGACTTATGGGAGTCGGTGTTGCACATTATTGATAAAATAACAAACAGAACACTGTAGGAAGCTGGCTCAGTATATACTATACCAAAGTAAGGTATAGTGTGCACAGGTTCCAGTGGATCTACAGAGGCTTAAGTAAATAATACTAAAAGCTCTATTTGGGGTAGTGTGGTTGAACAGTTAGGCTTATCAGAGGGCTGTTAAGCATTTGTTTGACACACTCGTGAAGAAAATGATTACACACTTGTTTTGTATAAAACGTTATTTTTATTTTAGAACCAAGAGGAACTCTGCTGCAAGTAAGTCATAATTTTAAGAATGGTAATACTTTTCAAATGCATTAGGTATGGTTTTGTAAAGGCAGTCCAAGATTTCACAGTAGTATGAAAATACTTTGGCAAAGTCCCTCAAAGAGTAACAAACTTAGCAAATGTGAATGCTGTTCCTGGTAGAGGATAGGTGTAAAGCATCTCCACTCAAGCAGGCTTTGTTCCTGACCCAGGAGAGCACAAGGGCTCTCACCTCGGGGGGCGGGGGGGTCAGAACAGGTCAGTGTGTGGCAGGCTGGTGCAGACCAGTCAGCTGAACACTAGTGTGTTGTTCGTTTTTCAGGGGGCATCTCGAAGATGTCCTCTGAGTGCATTTTACAATAAATCCAACACTGGCATCAGTGTGGGTTTGCGCTTAGAAGTTTGGTGCTAAACTTCTTAGCTTTCAGTAAAGCCATCATGGAGCTGTGGAGTTAGTAATGAAAAACTCCCAGCCCATGTACTTGGTATGGCTTCACTAAACTTACAATGTTTAAGAATGGGCTTGGACACTGTAGGAGCATATTGCTCATGCAGCTAGGCCTGCCAGAGGGGTGACTTAAATAAGCCACAGGCAGTGTTTGAGGGCATGGCACACAGGGATGTGTGCCATGTTGACTTCAGTTTTGCAGCGTGAATCCTTTTCTACATTTACATGCTGTTCATTTTTCCGCCATCTAGTGGTTGGGTCCGGAATTGCCTTTTTTTTTCCTCTCGTTTTGGTAGCTGTCGACCACCATTTGGTGTTGCCAGGTACAACCCGTGTGACGTCAGACGGTATCCTGGAGGTCGACGTGCGTGGTAGCCATCTCAAGATTCTTTTTTCCACTGTTGGGTCGATTTTTTTTTCCCCCAAAACTTCAAGAATACTGAAAAAAGGCTACAGCGAATCTCCCCTTTCATCGACGCTGTAACCAGGGACAAGAGTAGAGTTCCGGTGACACCACAGAGTACCTCATCGGTCCACAAATGGCGAGGTAGGGGACATGGAAAACACCCCTTTCAAGTTTTGTCCCAAGTGCCACCACAAGTACGCTCAACGTGACCCACACGATGTCTGCAACCTGTGCCTGCCTAAGGATCTTCAGGACAAGAACTGAGGCTTGCGCGGCATTCCTGTTGAAAACACTTCGAAGCTGCCGAAACTAAAGAGGCCCACTACGCCTCGATGTCGCAGAACGCTAAGAAAACATCCCTCAAAGATCTGGGTTTCTCCAGCAACAAGTAAGAACGTGGAGCACCAGCAGAATCGACGCACGAGGGATCAGATGGTGAAATTCTAGAAAAAATCTACTCCCACAGGAAGGCGAGTGAAAAAACTAAGAAAACTGAAAAGGTAAGACACCATATACATCAGTCAGAACCAAAGGGTCACAAACAAAAGGCACAACCCAAGGCAGCCCGAACTCTGAGCAAAAAGGTGATTGACTGTCAGCTGCCATTAAAAGAACCTGACGGAACCCAACCAAAGGTTACCGAGGAGGGAAAATCAGTGAAGATGCCGAAGTAAGGGGTCGAACACGCGAAAAAAGACTACGCAGTCAAAACCGGACGGGCCGTTAGTAAGATAACCTCTCCATCCTCTGATGCCGAGAGACCTCTGAATAGGAAAAAAAAAAGGAAGAGACTCGAAGACGAAATGGCAATGCTCCTCCAAAAGAAAAGGGAATTAGACACGTCTCTGCAGGATTATCGAATCCCTAAAGCCACGGTTGCCAAAACAGAAAATGTTGACGCTGAAGAGGCGGAAGATGCAGAGGGAGAAGGTATCTTACTCGCCCCCAACCCCAGAACCTCGCGACGAAGATCCAGAGGAATAAGTTGACCTACCGGAGGAGGAGGAAATTTCTGAAAACTATAATATTTATGGAACGATCTCAACGCTGAGAGCCTTCGTCGAAGAATATGCAGTTATCCTTCAAAAGCATCACCACCAGAAGACCTAGCTTTCTACAATGGCTTAGTCAAAAGGGCAGCAGACCATTTCGGAATCTCTCGAGGAAGAAAGAGGACACGTTTTCTTCTGGAAAACCTAGCCCCTGCCATCAAGGCGACTCCATACCTCCCAATGCTTCCTAGCATACTGGCTCAAGGCAAAGAAGCCTTCACCAGCTTCAAACAAGGGTGTAACACCCAGGGTAGAAAATAAATAAAATTCCTCCTCTAAAGACCCAAAGGCAACACAGTGCCAGACTTTTATTGTCACCACAGCCAGAAGAATGGCTAATGCAGACACCAATACCGGCCCTCCAACAGAAAAGGAGAATAAATTAATTGAAATGGTGGGGAGAAACATGGAAAAGGAAGTGTGAGAAGGTGGCCTGATATGCAGTGCTCACTATTCTAGTGAACACTATGTATCAGTCCAACAACCCTTATTGATGATTGGTTGTAAGTCAACCTTATAGACCAGCTATCCTAGTAGCATGGATACGAGCAGTCTTCGGGCTAAACTCTAGAGGGCGTGTTAAGCCAGCTGTTATACCATCATATATACCCCTTGAACACCAAGTGAAAGGACACCACACAAGTGTTATGAAAATAAACAGTGTATTTATTTAGATCGCAACAGCCCTGTACTCTTTTTGAGGACAGGGTACTAAGCACACAACAAAACTCTTACGAAAATACTTCAAGTTGCACAATTTACACAAATGCCCGAGGGGCACGAAAAACCATATACTCTAAAAGTGGAATGCGAAATTACTAGCAGGTAAGTACTGTACTAATAGGCTTTGGAATCGCTAGGACTACGTTACTGAACCTTCCGATTACTAGTAGGAGGCCTAGGGGACTCGGGTGCAGAGTGTGCACTCTCATGCGGGACAAAGTCTATGGAGGCTAGTAAAAGCAAAGTTAGTGTTATCGGGCGAACTCGACTAGATAGGCTGAAAAACGAAAAGGATCTGGACCCTTGGATAGTGAGGCTATGCTGGGGCACCGAAATGCCGAAGTTACCTAGCCCAGGGGCTGCAGCTGCATAGGTCTGAAAAGACGTCGGGAATCCTCGTTGCAGTCTATGGAGCCTGAAGAAAGAAGTTGCTGGCAGGCGACCAGTGAAGATTGTTCGATGGATCCAAGCCTGGATCGAAGATGGATGACACCTGAAAGCAGAGGGGACCAAGTTCTTAATCACTAGCCAGTGATTGTGTGGGCACCAGGATGGCACCGGGCGAAGTCACCTCGACCAGGTGAGTGGGCGACGCTGGGCTGTGCAGTCTCACGGACCAGAAGGCATTGTCGGCGACAAGGATGGAGGTGAGAGCTGTCCCACGATGGTTGATGCTGTCGACGTCGCTGGACCCAGGATTGGGGCAACAAGTCTTGGCAAATTCAAGCCCACGCGGTGGACCTAAAATGGCGTCTGGAGTGGACCAGGATGGTCCGGGGTGCTCCTCTTTTGGAAGGGAGCAAGGGCCAGTCTGGAGCAACCAGACCAGCAGTGGTGATGTCGTCGGTCGTCGTCAGGAAGACCACAAGCCAGCGGGCTAGTAGCCAGACAACGCGGTGAGCAGCCACAAAGCAGAAGGGCCCCACGCAGATCTCGTGGATGCTGGGGGGCTGGACTTCGGTGCAGGAGCTGCTCAGGGTCGGGGCTTCTCGGACCCCAAAGCACTCACCAGAGGATCCCTCGGCGGTCGTGCTGGATAGAAGTCGTGCAGTTCTGATGATGGCCGGTCCCTCGGTCTCGTTGCACCTACGGTTCTCAGCTTAGCTGTAGAGATAGGTAGAGGTCAGAGGTGCCAGGGAAGCCGGGTCTCGTCGAGCTGGTCAGTCGGGATTCCGGAGGAAGGACGTGCAGCAAACCGCAGAGTTCTTAGATGGTGCCTGCGGATGCAGGGTGACTACTCCTTAGTCACAAGGGAGAAATCTTGAGAAGAAGTCGAGAGTTCCTTTCGTAGAAAGTAGTTTCTTGATTCAAAGATCTGATCTGGAAGGGTCCCCGCTCCTGCCTTTATCCTAAAGAAAGGGGTGGGTACGCGACTAGGTCCTGCCCTAGGGGTGGGACCACGAAGTGGGGTGGTTACACCCCTCTCCCATGCCGGACTTTCCCCAGGCCAGGGGCTGGTGTGCCCCTGGAACTGGTTCTAGCCGGCAGATGCGTAGTGAGCACCGGGGTGCCACTTGCAGTCACCTCCCTGTAAAGCCCTGCCTACCCAGGATACACAAAACCCTGTCTGGGATGGTGCTAGCACCGCCCCTGACAGGAAACCCTTTGTCCAAGCTCCCCTCGCTGGAAGGACTCCCAGCTGCAGGGGGTCATCCATTTTGTGATGCTGAGGCTTGAGTTAACTTTAACCGGGGTTCACAGTTACATACATGTCGTGTCCCTCTAGAAGGGTGGAACGCTAACCCAGTCGCCAGAATTGGCGAGGGGTTAGTATTCCAATTCGTATGACACCTTACTCGACATGTTTTGATAAAGCGATACCAAAGATAGCATTTAACCGCGAGGATTATAATGCACTTAAGAGTATATGGTATGCGTTATCATGGAACAGCTATTAGGACTTGGTTCCGCAAGCTGCAAACGGGCTCAGCTCATGCCAGAGCACCATCTCACACGATTCCAAGCACTCTGCCTTCAGGATTGTCAAGGCCTGCCATAGGAGTGACTGATAGGAATCTGTGTGTCCATTTTAGGGTTAGATATAGGCATACTATACCTAAAGCAAAGGGTGATTACACCACCTTGCCCCAGCTGTCGTGCAGCCAGTTGTGTCAGATTTAGATGGCCATCCAGGGGTGGCATAATACATGCTTCAGCCCCTGGTAGGCCCTGGGTACACCTATGCCCTGAGTTACAGGGTCTGATAAGGTGGCCCAGTACCAATTGGTAAATGCACCTAAGGTACACGTTGTAATTTAGTGAGAACAGCGCAAAAAATCTGGGTGATCATAGGATTGCAGACCCTACTCTCCTACAGGAAGCAGCAACGCAGTGGAGCATCGTAAATTCCAACGCCTTACTAAATAGATACGGCCACCAACAGTGGGATGAAATAGAGGAGATTCTCAATAAACAGCCCGAAGAGAACAAGAAAAGAGCAAGATCTATTGCCCAGGAAGGTAAAAATGCGGCAAATACATGCCTTAAGTCAGCACTTGATACTGCACACACTGCCAGTAGGCAAATGTGCCCAAACACCATCCTCGAGACATGCATGGACTCATAGGTTCCTCCCCTGCCCCTCAAATTGGGAGACTGCTGCAGCGACTGGGGGCAATAAGAGGGGATTGTGGTGGCACCCGGACCCGCAGTGGTGAGGCTGCTTGCTAGACTTAGGTGGTTGGGTGGCCTGAAGCAACGGACCCGTCCTAGTGAACAGTGCCAGGCTGCGCCGCTGCGGACCACGCAAAGCCACGGAAGTGGGGAGGATGCGAAAGAATGGTGGCACGCTGCTTGGTCATGCGAAGAAGCGACTCGGCCCCCCAATGCTGGCAGACTGAAGTGTGACAGAAGTTGGTGTAGCGGAGCGTCATTGCATCGAAGGGGGGATGGCGGCATATTGAAAGTTGGGCAGGCTCCCTCCAGTGGCGTTGCTTGAATGTTAGAAAACATTAGCTCCATTGAGACCTTTATAGCAACTGCCACCGTACGCTGCTGTCTGCCGAGTGGTGGCTCTGATGGTACCCGATAGTGAGACTCGCGGTTGGTGCTTTTGGAGAACGCCAACACCTGTTGCCGTCCGCTGCGCTATTGCTGGTCATGGTTGCAGTGGCCTTTTTACACCAAGATGGCCTGCTGCTGCCTAGATTGCGCAGCACCATCTTGATACTCCTTGTACTGCTCCTCAGAAGTTACCTTGGTATTCCTTGCTCCCTCCCAGGCCACTAGTTACTGGATAGTCGTCTGACCTGCGGCCTTGACACTCTGGCGGAATTGGGTGAAGAGCGCAACAACTTACTGCAGTGGGGGCTCTCTGCGTAAGTGGCTTGGTCGGACCCAGACACTGGTTGAGCGTAGCTCTAATGGCCGACCTTTAAGTACGGGCCTGGTACCTAAAGAATCTGGAGATGAATAGCCAGAGATACCTGTGCACAAACAGTTGGCCAAGATTTTAGAAGCCATCACAGATACCAAGGCGATGTTGCATCAAGACATCAGTACGGTTGCGGTGGGCCTAGGGCCTAGACTTGTTGTGGACAGAACATGCTAACTTAACGGACAGTGTAAAACAGTCTGAAGCAACTCTCGAAGTACTCGTCCCTGACTGCACAGGTCAGAACTGTCTAGTAGGATCAGCGTACTGGAGCAGAGAACGCAACCGGGTGAACAATGTGAGTGTTCTAGAGCTGCCGGAAGGAATGGAAGGCCAGGACATGGTCACGTACCTGGAGACGTGGTTCAGAGAGGTAGTGGCGCCAGAGGACCTGTTGCAGTTCTACACATTGGAAAGAGCTTGTGTGCCTGCCAGACCGCTAGCTCCGGGAAGGCCGCCCTGTTCCGTGGTGGCCAGACTGCTTCACTTTCGAGAGGGGGATCTGCTACAAAGGTCCCGCTCAGACGGGCCAGACACAGTGGAGAACAATAAGGTATCTCTGTTTCCGGATTACACACTAGAGGTCCAGAGACGTTGTACCTTCTTGGAGGTTAAAAGAGCCCTACGAGAAGAGTGGATTCAATATTCTTTCATGTTCCCAGCTCAGCTTAAGATAATGCTAGAGGGGAAAACCTAATTTTTGCGACAACCCCAAGTCTGCCTGGGAGTGGATTGAAGTCTATAAAACAGAAGGTCAACAAATGCGACTAGATGGGAAGCAAACTGCTGGGGCAAGAGACCCAGGGAAGCGGCAGTGGAGATGCCAACGGTGGGTGATTACTAAGAGGCCGAGTCCATCGCAGACGTCTACGGAGAGAGCGGAAGCGTTACAGGCAGTTGCTGTCATAATGCAAAGCAGGGGATCATCATTGGAGAGCGGTTCGGAGTCGAAACCTGGAACTGATGAGTCTGACTCTGACACATAATGGCAGCGTCGGCATGCCAATTGTGACTCCTCAAACAGCAGATGGGATTGTCTGATAAGTGATTGGCAAGTTTTTTTCTCTCATCTTTTTCCTTGTCTGTTCTATTTAGTTGGGTGGCCATATTCCTACTTGCATGTATCTGGTCCCCTTCCTCATGGGGGGGGGGGGGGGTTGAATTGTTGGGTTTGTTATTACATGCCAGGAGGTCTGAGACAATTCTTCAAGCTGACGCGGGGGGGGGGGGCGCTATATTGACTGATGGCACAGATGGTTGCTTTAAGTTGAGGAGTTTAAAACTCCTCACATGGAATATCCGGGGAATGGGCTCACTCTTAAAACGTTACGGTATATTGAACTATAGCAGACGAAGGGGTCTCATGTGGTACTGCTACAAGAGACCCACCTCACGGAGGCAGAGGTAGTTTGATTGAAACGTAGGTGGAGAGGGCAACTATTTGCAACCACTTATTTGGCTTTTGCAAGGGGGGTGTTGGTGTGGATCCGGCTGGGGGTCCCTTTTCAGCTCTCCTGGAAAATAGCTGTAGACGGTGCAGGAAAGTAGGTTTCTGTTGCAGTAGCCCCCCCCCCCCCCCTCCCCCCAACTTTTTGCCTGATAACTGATGCACTTTTCCTTGGTGTGCCCTGGGTCCCTGCCAATCAGGTCCCCACGGCCTGAGTTCTTTCCCCAAAAATTAACCTAATTGACATTTCTGGCCAAAGGTCAGCCCCTAATAAATGGTACCATAGGTACCCTGGGCACCGTGACCAGAGAAGACCCCTTAAGGGCTGCAGCACTGCTTGTGCCACCCTTAGAGGCCCTGTACCCTGACACGCACACACTGCCTTCGCAGGCTGAGTGTCTGGGTGCAAAACAAAACTAAGAGTCGACAAGGCACACATCCCTGTGTGCCATGCCCTCAACACACTGCCCTGGCATACCTGTCACCCCCTCTAGCTGGGTGCCCTATGCCAGCGGTGTGGGTACAGGTGCATGTGCCCTATACCCCTACAGTACCCAGGTCCATTCCTGGGCACTGTTAATACAGTGCTGCCATTAAGAGTTTATGGTGCTGGGAGGTAGTCATCACGAACTCCACAGTACCATAATGGCTACACTGGGAAGTTTGATATTAAACTTCTCAGCACATTAAATCCACACTGATTTCGTTGTGGGATTTAATGTAAAAAGCACGACCAAGGGCAACTTAGACTTGCCCCCTAAAACTAACCGACAACCAGCGTCCTGACTGAGAGGCTGCCTAGGCTGCCACCCAGCAGACATGTTCCTGGACCCCTGGGTAGAGAGCCATCCGCTCTTGTGGGTTTGCAACAATGCACATCCTGGGGTGAGGTGCTAGGCCTCCCCCCGGATGGGCAGGGGAAGCTTTTCAAAGGCATGCCGCCTTTGTGAGCTTCTCCAGACCACTTGCTGTACTCAGCAACTGGCCCCCACCGGTTCTGACCCCCACTCTGGCGGAAAGACAGGCGGGAAAACCAGAGGGAGGAAAGGGGCTGTGCCAGCCACTGCCAACCCCACCCCTCAGGTGGGGGAGGCGAGGTGAAGCACAACTCCGGGCTCTCGCCATCTTGAGGATGGAGAGCCCTACCAAACCAGGACTAGGCTCCTGCCCCTCTCCCACGGGAGAGTGTCAGGGTAGGGGGTGTACTCACCACTGGAAAGGGACCCATTGGTCCCTTACCTTACCCTACCTGTAACGCCCATAAATTTAGTATTTTGGGGCACCTGAACCTTCCTTCCTCGGATCCAGATTCTGAAACTAATAAGACCTGCCACTAACCTTGCTGCTAATGAGAGGACAACACCAACTGACTCGGCCCCAGCCCTACTGGCCTGTCGACCCTCGAACCTGCTCCTGCTAAACCCCGGCATCTCCTGTGGTCCGCAACCTTGAAAACCCAGGAGGACCTGATTGCCTTGCTCATCCAAAGACTGGGACTCCCACGAGCAGTGGTTCTGCTCAAAGATCTGCAACCCCTGGTGCCAGCCAGGAACCGCAAATCCAGCACTCTGCACCCGCCAAGCCCGGCCTGTGCCTGGGTGAACAAAGACAACAAGGAGGTCCCCCCGGCAACTGTGACCATGAATCCAGCACCCAAGGACCCTCCTCAACACTCCTGACGACCCCTGCAGCCTCACAACCAGGGACTGCGACCAGCTGGGGTAAGATTTCCCGACCCCAAAAGACACCCCTGCACCAGGTGCCCCACGGCCCCCTGTGCCCAACTACTGGGTGTCTACTCATCCTGCCGTTTCCCAACTTACACTTGAAGTGGTGGTCGAACCTGAAGAATCTCCGTCCCCGAGCTTGCAGCCTTTGTTCGTCTTGCAGCTTTCCCATTGAAATCCATTGGGCGCCCGATGGCCCAAAAGCACCCTGCACCCAGCCGCCCCAAGTGCCTCTGGAAGTGCAGCAACTGTCCAATTCTACTTACCCATTTGCCCTGTGCAAGTGACCAGGAGCCCACCTCCCACAGCCTTGTGGCCTGCCTGAAAGCAGCCACCAACCAAAGGCCCCCTCCCCGCCATAGGCTAACATTGGGCCTACTCACTCTGCACCCGAGTGCCGCTGAGGGTGTAACAACTGTACCTACCTGAACCTGGGAGACCCTTGAGTCTATCCCCCGAGCCTTAATTCTGCCAGTTGAGTACTTACTCAAAGCAGACCACTCACATTTTCTCCATATGGTAACATTGGCTGGTTTTCACTTGGAAATTCTTCGAAGTGTCGAGTTTTGCAACTTTGAAATATTCACTAAAAATCGTCCGATCAACGAAATTACTCACCTGTTTCCAGGAGAGATCCCAGTGCTGGATCTTTGTGCCCCGCACTGGCCCTGAAAAGTAAATACAACTGTGATTTTCCGATAACCTGATTTCCTTCCATAGGATAACATTGTCTGGTTTTTGCCAGAAATTCTTCTGTCGCTTTTTGAAACATACAAATATTCCTTAAAAATCGCCTGTGTAACAAAAACGATTTCTTTCAACTGTTTACAGGAGATACACCAGGGCTGAAGCCAGGATCCAGTCCTGAGTAAGGAAATGCAAAGTAATTAATATTGCATTTACTTAAAAATTCCCATTGAGCTCAATGTTATACTTGTGTTTAACTTGTGTTGCATATTGCAACAACTGTATCTATTGCATTCCAAAGTCTATTGCTATTTGAAAGTATTCAATTGCAACATCTCATTCTGAGAAAGTATTTTTATGCCTGCTTATGGTTCTAAAATAAAACAATATTTTTGTATACAAAATAATTAGCCTAGAGTTCGGTTCTTGTGTGGGAGACCATTTGCTGCCTGAGTGTGTACAACAAATGCTTTACAGTGTCCTATGATACTGCCTTACTGCTCAACCAAGCTACCACTTTAGAGAGTAAGGTTATATCTAACCTCTGCCAAACCTCTGGGGACTGTGGACTCTGTGCACACTGTACCTTACTTTGGTGCAGTATATACAGAGCCACGTTCTTAGACGGGAGGTTCGTAGTGCTCACAGGCAAACAAAGGCAGGGAGATAACGATGGGCAGTGTATATGCACCAAATCGTGAGCAGATTCCTTTCCTGGAAAGGCTCTTTGGGACATACGCAGGAGTGGCGCACAAGAACTTGCTACTGGGAGGGGTCTTCAATTGTGTCTGTGACATAGGATGGGATAGATCCACTCCTCCGTTGTGGGGTACGTCGCTGCCACTACAGCTAAAGGTCTCAGGAACTGGATTACGAGGTGGGACTTGTTAAACATCTGGAGATTACATAATTCACACCAGAGAGAATACTCCTACTGCTCCCACAAGATTAGATGTTTTTCTGCTCTAGTCCACTGATTCCAATGCTGTGTGGGGCTGAATATCTAGGCTGATCCATTTCGGATCGCAGTCCCCTGCTCATAAGATTTCCCCCTGCCCCCGAGAGGGCCCCAGTCCCATTGTGGAGATTGGACCCTGCCCTGATGGAAGATTATGGTTTTTGGCAGCTCCTCTCTGCAGCCCTAGTTACCTATTTTACAGAGAATCACGGAACCGCTAGCTCCCTATTGGTGGAATGGGATGCATTTAAAGTGGTAACTAGGGGATAAGCTTAGGGCAGGTGGTGGGACTTAAACAAGAGATCACCCGGGAATTAGAAGCCTTGGCAGCACAAATCTTGGCATTGGAGATTGCAGGTGGGGTTGCGGTACAGGATAAATTGGCAGATGTAAGAAGCCTTCATAATTCCACCTGGGACATGTTGCGGGCACTAGTCCTCAAAATTTATCAAGCAAAGCAGCATGAGGAAGGGGGCAAACCGGGAGGTTATTGGCCTGGCTGATTAATCCTGAAAATAGGGGTGCGCCGATTCCTAGTATCACCAACTTAAAGGGCGATTAATGACGCGGTTCGAGAGTACTACGAGAAACTGTATGAGCTGCCGTGAGTTAGCCAGGGAGACGTACCACCAGCATATTTAGACTGGTTGCGATTGCTTGGGTTGGAGCGTGACACCTGAGACTTACTAGCATTGCCGGTTAAAGCAGGCAAAATCCGAACTGCAATTAATGACCTGGCACGGGGGGCCTGATGGCCTTCCGGTCGAGTTTTATGTTGCATTAGTGGATATATTAGCCCCAAGGTTGAAACAAGTTTATGCATCGGCGCTTTGAGAAACCACTCCTGCCCTCCGTTAGAGAAGCACTGGTGATTCCCTTGACCATCAATGACCATGCAGTGATAACGGAATTTAGGCCCTTATCAATTCTAAACATGGATTTTAAAATCTTAAGCAAATTGTTAGCAACTAGGCTCCTTCCGCACATGCAGAGGTTGATCCACACTGACCAAAACGTTTTTATCCTCTCACGCTCCACGGATAATAACCTGAGGAGATTATATAATGTCCTCTTCCATACTGATCTGGGTCATTACCGTGATGCAGTGGTAGTGGCGATAGACCTGGAAAAGGCTTTTGACTCCCTGCGCTGGGACTTCTTACTAGCGGTGATGGAAAGGATGCAGGTGGGAGCCGAGTGGTTAAACTGGGTCTGTCTCGTATGAAAATCCTAGAGCTCGGGTATGCACGAGCAATACAATGTCTGCTCCTTATGCCATCTACAGGGGAACCAGACGGGGATGTCCCATATTGCCACTGCTTTTTGCTCTAGCAAAAGCAGTGGCGGAAGCGATTGGCATAATGGGGCCATTGGCAGAATGTGTCCGTCAAGAAAGTGAAAGACTGGCGGTGGCTCTTGATGGGTCCTGTCATATAATATAGTTATATGCAGATGATGTGCTAATATTTTTACAAGATCGGTCTAGCTGGATCCAAGTAGTGTTACACATAGTAGAGTAATTTGCTGAGCTCTTGGGTTTGCTTATCAATAAGAGAAAGACCTGTGTGTTCCCTTTGCACTCTACCATTACTAGACCTCCGACCCTCCCGCTGGACCTGGAATGGGCACAGATTTCCTTTAAGTACCTTGGGATTCTGATCTATCACACTCAGGATGACCTGTTTGAAGGCAATCTCGGAGGTGCCCTAAGGGCTCTTCAGGCAAATGTGGCCTTTTGTCATGTGCTCAAATTGCCAGTCATGGCACTGTCCAAGATGGTGGTATTACCTTGTCTTTTATATTATTTTGTTAATTTGCAAGTGGTGATACCTAAAAGGTGGTTTAAGCCTTGGACGCGATATTATGGGATTTAGTGTGGGATGGCGGGCTCAACAGAGTATCATTGCAGACCTTGCAGCTCCCGCTCGTGGTTGGCGGATTGGGGGCCCCGTTGCATCACCTACAAGAGAGATGGGAAGGTACCCTGAATAGGCAATTGACTGAGAAGGAATGGAAGAAGTGGGTGGCCCAAAAAAGTGTTCCAGAAACACTGCTTTCAAATTTATACAATTTAATATGCGCCACAGAACTACCTTGCCCCACACCGGCTGAATTTGGTATATGGGGGTTTTGGCCAGGCCTGTGCCAGATGTTCACAGAGATGCGGATTTTGATAACATGGTTTGGTCTTGTCCGGGGCTTAATAAAGATTATTGGATTATGATTGCAGACCAGGTTAACAGGGGTTTGTCTTAAAATCTGGCAAGCGCTCTGGAGATTTGTCTCCTAGGTGTATTCCCGAGATCCAAAAGACTGGGTCTCAGATTCATGGACCTGACTTTCCTCTTGGCTGGGAGGAGAATAGCTCTTAGGTGGAAGTCGAAGCGACTCCTTTAGGGGTCATATGGGAAGACGATGTCTCCTGCTGGGTTAGAGCTGAGGAGAAGGCTTTGATAAAAGAAGATAAAATCACAAAGCGACTTAAGCCACTAGCAGAGCTGTGGGCAGACATTGTGAGAACCTGGGATACACGAAATTCACCTGAACAGTCCTCGCACACTAATTCGACGGACTCTGAAGAATTGGGGGAGGCACACGCCCACACACCTTGGTGGCTGATTGACTGAAGCGAAATGGGCAGGACGATTGGAGTTCCTGGGCGGTGGGGGGAGGATTGAGTGGTGGGAGGCCACAATTATGAGGTATGTTGGATTGGGTGAAGCACTGGTGTTCCACCTATTGAACTGGGGCCTTATTGGCCTTTTTTCCCTTTGCCTCCCACTGCCAACCCCCCCACCCAACCAGGTTCCCCCAGACCCCACAGTAGCTTCGAGTCATAGATCGCAGAGGTTTGTACAGACTAAAGAGTAGTTTATCTAGAATTGTAGTTGTATGTTCAGTTTACAGTGACAGTCAGTTCTCTGGTGTTTTTCTTTTTTTCCCCCTTGTATGGCTATTACTTTCTTCTATGGTTGTATACCCTATTACTTGGCAAAATTATTCTTTTTGGAACTAGGTACAACTAAGGTGGACAATGTTGTTCATTGACCTGATTACTCCCTATTGACCATAGTACCATGGTGAGAGTATTTTACTGATGCATTGACGCATTCTTTAAGAAGGAAGTGGATGAATCCCTTCAGCAGATTGTTGTAAGGCGATGGGAGCTCTGCAGCAGCGAGTTTCCTTTAAAAGAGGTGGTTTCAACAACAGAAAGTAGAGGTGCATTTGGTCAGGGATAGCAAATGTCACAGCAACGCAAGGTGAAAGCCCTGGGCAACAATCAAGTCAACAGGGAAGTTTTGCAGCGTGAATCTTTCTGGATTCACTATGCTGTGCATATTCCGCGGTCTTGTGGTTGGGTCCGGATTCGTAGTCTTTTCTTTGTTTTTCCTTTTTTTTTTTTTTTTTTTTTTTTTGTAGCCCTTGTCGGCGTCACACCTCCTCGGGTGCATTTCCGGTGACGTCGGCATGCTCCCACTCTTGGGCGCCATCTTCAGATTCTTTTTTCCGCGGTCCGGTCTGGATCGTTCCAGTTGGGCTCCAGACATTTTTGGAGAAAGTACTGAAAAGAGTGAGAATTGGAGGAGATATTAGAGGAAGAAGACTAAAAGAAGACTTCACAGAACATTGACGAAGAGGAAGAAGGTGAAAAACCTCGAACTTCGACGTTCGTCGACGTCCACGCCCTCAGGGAGACCAGAACGCACGAGGATGGACAACACGCCGTTCAAGTTCTGCCCGAACTGCAGACACAAGTACGCACAGAAAAACCAGCACCCGGTTTGCAACCTCTGCCTGCCGGTAGAACACAGAAGCGAGGACTGCAACGCCTGCGCCGTCTTCGCCCAGAAGACCCTCCGTGTGAGGAAGAGACAGAGGGTAGCACACGCCGCCCTCGGAGGAAAATCCCCGACGCCATCGCTGTACGAGCTGGGGATGTCCTCAGAGGAGGAGGACAACGCTGCCGCCGAAGACGACTGCTACACGGTCGTAGAGACCGATTACAAGAAGACACCTGATAAGGTAGGAGACTCGTCGTCCCACAGAACACGAGAGACTCTGAGTCTCGAAAGCACGAGGCCAAGAGCCCGAAGGCGCCGACGCAGCGACATCTGCCGTCCGCGACCACGCCCAGCGGATCCTCGGAGAAGGAGTCCCTGGCGCCGAAGGCTGTTGACCAGCAGAAAGCGTCGAAGATCGTCGCCGAAAGGGACCGATCGACGTCGAGGGAGAAAGACCCTAAAGCCTCGGCAGCGCCCAAGGACCCGAAAGCCAGTTCGACGTCCAAGCCGTCGACGCCGAAAACATTGACGCCGAACCAGGCGCCGAAGAGAGGTGCCGAACGTTCCGAAGCCGAGAACGCGGCCGAGGTGGAAAGGAAAAGACGGCGGCTGGAAGCCGAGATGGCAAGCCTCTTGCAGCGGAGAAAGGAGGTTGCCGCCGAGATGAGTGCCTTCACGATCCTACACAAGACCAAGCACGCCGTGCTAGATCTGGTCGAGGAGGAAGAGGAACATGTCGACGACCACGTGCCTAGCGACGAGATGGTCGTCGACCGGGAAGCTGAAGAAAATCCCTACGAGGATTACAGCTACGAGGACGAAGAGGGCAGTAGAGTCGACGCCAAGTCGGTCACCTCTGACCCACGTGAGGAGGATTACCTAGACGTCGACACCGAGAGCCCGGAGGAGGCGGTAGACTCATACCCCTCGAGACCCTCGCCGCCGGACGACATCGGGGCTTACAACTCGGCGATACAATCTGCCGCGACTGCATTCAAGTTAAAGCTCGACGAAGAAAAGCAGAAAGGACTTCCTGCTAGAGACATTGCTTCCAACACAAACAAGAAGCCAGTTCCTCCCAATGCTCGAGAGCGTCTTGGCGCAGGGAAAGGAAGCGTTCAAGGACCCGGCCTACATTCGAGGCGAGGTCTTCGCTGACTCCATTATCACGGCCACAGCTCGGAAGAGGGCGAGCGTATCTACTACCTCGGGCCCACCGCCGGATAAGGAGAGCAAGAGGATGGATCTGGTGGGGAGACGGATCAAGCGAAATGCCGCGACCCACTGGCGCATGGCTAACTCCAACGCTCTGTTAAACAGGCACATGTACCAGATCATGGAGGGGCTGGGGCACTTGGTGAAGGATCTACCCCAGGATGCCAGGCAGAAGGCCGAAAAACTAATCGAAGAAGGTAAGAACGCGGCAAATTCTTGCCTTAAGACGGCCCTGGACGGAGCAGACACCGCCAGCAGGCTAATGATGATGGGTGTCACGGAAAGGAGACACGCCTGGCTCAGGATCTCAGGGTTCAAACCCGAGGTACAACACAGTATCCTGAACACACCGTTCAACGGCGAAACACTTTTCGGAGCTACGGTTGACGACAAACTATGCCAACTCAAAAAAGATAATGAGACTGCAAGATCCATGGGTGCATTGCAGTTCAGAGGCAACAGAAGGGGCACCCCGGCACGGAGGCCCGGCGGGAGAGGTGGAAACCAGCCTGGTACATCGCACCAGGCCTTCCAGCAGACGCACCAGGCAGACTCGCAGGCTCAGCAAGGTCACCAGAAGCAGTCCTGGCAATACCAACCAAGGGGTCAGTCCTTTCGAGGGAGGAATGGACGTGGCCAGAATAGAAGAGGGGGGCAGCAGCCCACCTCGAAGTGACTTCACACTTCCCCGGGTGCCCGACCACAAAAAAGATCCCAGGGGGCACCACGTAACAAGGGGTCAGGACAATCTAATGGCCTACGACCACATGACACCAGTGGGAGGAAGGCTAAAGTTCTATCTCCAGGAATGGAGAGAAATAACATCAGACAAATGGAGCCTAAACATCATTCAATTCGGATACTTCTTGGAGTTGGAGAGAAAACCAACAAACAGAAGACCAAGGGGGAAGCCACCAGCAAAAGAACAGCTGGCGAGGCTTCAGGAAGAAGTGCAAGAACTTCTACAGAAAAAGGCCATAGAAAGAGTTCCCTTCAGGGAAAGGAACAAAGGAATATACTCAACGTACTTCCTAGTACCAAAGGTCGACGACAAAATGAGACCCATCCTAGACCTGAGGTTCCTCAACAAATTCATAAGAACACAAAAGTTCAAAATGACCTCCTTGCAGGAAGTGCTGCCGCAGTTGCAGGTCGGAGACTTCATGGTCACGATAGACCTCAAGGACGCCTACTTACACATACCGATGAACGACAAGCACAAGCATATGCTCAGGTTCGCAATCGGAGGAGGCCACTACCAGTTCACAACACTGGCCTTCGGACTAAAATCAGCACCAAGGGTGTTCACGAAGTGCCTCGCGGCAGTCGCAGCGCACTTACGAAGACAGGGGATACACGTATACCCTTACCTCGACGACTGGCTCGTGAAAGCAAACTCGTATCAGAAGTGCAGGCAGCATGCACATACAGTGACGAGCACACTCATAAGCTTGGGGTTCTCCGTCCATTGGAAAAAATCATCAATGGAACCGGAGCAAGTGAAGACCTTCCTGGGGGCGGAGATCAACACCTTACAGGGCAAAGTGTTCCCCAGCGAGAAGAGAGCAAGGGCACTGGTCAAGGAAACTCGCCTATACCGGAAGCGGCAAGCTCGGACAGTGAGGACTGCGAGCAAGATCATGGGGATGATGGCATCATGCATCCACCTAGTGCCGAATGTGCGGCTCCACATGAGACCCATGCAAGAATGGCTGCAGGAACAATGGTCACAGGCTTCGGGCAGTTGGGAGGATCTTGTGGTGGTGACGCACGCAGTGCAGAAGGAGATGGCATTGTGGACCCTAGAGAACTTAAGAAGGGGACAGCCTCTTACACTCCCAACTCCGACAGTGACCATCACCACGGACGCATCCCTGAAGGGATTGGGCGCTCACATGGAGGAACTCAAGGTGAGGGGCCTTTGGACGCCAGCAGATGCGACAAAACACATCAACTTCCTAGAGCTCAAGACAATCTTCCTTGCACTGAAAGCCTTCCAGACAAGGCTGTACAGGCAGAGGGTGTTGCTACAGACGGACAACACCACGGCGATGTTCTACATCAACAAACAGGGTGGAACACAGTCGACAACGCTGGCACAGGAGATATGGAGGTGGGCCATCCCTCTCCAGATAGACCTGCTAGCCATACACCTACCAGGGAAGGAGAACATTCAGGCAGACTGGCTGAGCAGACAGACCTCGGCGTCCCACGAGTGGGAGCTCAATGCTCAGGAGACAAGGAGGCTGTTCAACAGGTGGGGAACACCATCAGTGGACCTGTTTGCAACACGCCAGAATGCGAAATGCCGAAACTTCGCATCCAGACAGCATGAAGAGGGGTCCCCTGGGAATGCCCTATGGATTGATTGGTCCGGGAAATTTGCATACGCTTTTCCCCCGATACCACTGATACACAGAGTACTGAGCAAGTGCAGGGCGAGTACCATGACCCTGATACTGGTCGCGCCGCAGTGGGCGAGGCAGACATGGTACTCGCAGATCATGGAGATGGCGCAGTGTGCGCCCCACAGATTCAACAGGAGAAAGGACCTGCTCTCTATGCAGAACGGAGAGGTGCTGCACCCAGAACCAGAGAGCATGAGCCTAGTAGCCTGGCTCCTGAGGACATCGAATTCGCACATTTGAAACTGCCAGAGAGCACCCTCAGGGTCCTTCGGGAGGCACGAAGGCCCAGCACAAGGAAGTGCTATGTCGCAAAGTGGAAAAGGTTCACGATGTGGTGCAGGAGGGAGAGACTTCACAATAAAATGAAGAAAGACTCCACGGTACTGAAGTACCTGACACACTTACTGGACAAAAAGCTCAGCTCGTCCTCCTTGAGAGTTCACCTGGCGGCTATAGTGGCATACACAAGGGGTGAGATGGGCAGAAGCTTCTTCACATAACAAGTTGTAAAGAGGTTCCTGGAAGGAGCAAAAAGGATTGCACCACCCAACCGGGTGCCACCACCGGCATGGAACTTAAACGTGGTCCTGACGGAACTAATGAAGGAGCCCTTCGAGCCGCTTCACAAGGCCTCTTTGAAGATGCGAACTATGAAAACTGCTTTCCTGGTTGCAATTACGTCCTTACGCAGAGTGAGCGAGCTGCAGGCGCTAACGCTGCAGGAGCCCTACTTACAAATACACAGTGACAGGGTGGTGATGAGGACCGACCCACACTTCATGCTGAAGCTGGTGTCCAGGTTCCACATGAACCAGTCCATACAGATACCGAGTTTTTTCCAAAAAACAACCACTAGCGCAGAGCGAGCTCTGCATACCCTGGACGCCAGAAGGGCGGTCATGCATTACATCGAAAGGACAAAAGGACACAGGAAAACGAAACAGTTCTTTGTGTCGTTCGCCAACAGTTACATGGGCAAAGCAGTCACTAAGACCACTATTGCACGATGGATCGCGCAGACAATCCAACTCTGCCTCAAGAGGGCAGGAGAAGAACTGGCAGAGGGGGCACGCGCCCACTCCACTAGGAAAAAGGCGGCTACAATAGCCTTCCTGGCCAATACACCCATACAAGACATATGCCTGGCAGCAACATGGGCTTCGGTGCACACATTCACGAAGCACTATTGCGTGGATGTTCAGATGAACAAGGAAGCACAAGTCGGACAAAGGGTGCTCCAGCATATATTCAGAAACCAGAGCTCATCTTCCACCCAGCCACCACGGAAATGAGAAACCGCTACGAAATCTATGCACAGCATAGTGAATCCAGAAAGATTCACGCTGCAAAACGAATAGTTTCTTACCTGTCGGTGTAGTTTTGCAGCTTGAAGATCTTTCTGGATTCACTAGCGAACCCACCCACCTCCGCCAGAAAGATGAGGCTGAAGAGAGAAGAGGTGGTCAAAAAAAAAAAAAAAATGGATGATGGGAGGAGAAGAAGTAACAGAATATAAGGACAAGTGGTAAAGAAATTATCACCTGAATAGAACATTGCCATGGCTTCGGAAAAGAAGGAAACACGGAAAAAGAATCCGAAGATGGCGCCCAAGAGTGGGAGCTTCCGCAGGAAGCATGCCGACGTCACCGGAAATGCACCCGAGGAGGTGTGACGCCGACGCCCACAAGGGCTACAAAAAAAAAAGGAAAAACAAAGAAAAGACTACGAATCCGGACACAACCACAAGACCGCGGAATATGCACAGCATAGTGAATCCAGAAAGATCTTCAAGCTGCAAAACTACACCGACAGGTAAACTATTCGTTACCAAGGCTGGCAACAACAGCAGAAGTAGCCCTTTCGGTGTAGAGGCAGAGGCCAAACCCCCAGAGGAAGAGGTAATGACTCCAACTGACACAGTCACAGGAAAAAACGCACACAAAACACCAGTGGGGGAAAGGATATCCTTTTACCTCCAAACAGTGGGAAAATACCACAACACACAATTTGATATTAAATTTGGTAAAGTACGGGTATTGCATAGAGCTAACTAAACCACCTGCAAACCTACCAAAAATAAGAAAAGTTCTGAAATCCGAACTAACACAGCTAAATTCAGAGATCAAGAGATACCTCTTTAGTACTGAATAGCGAATACCAAATGTTTGTATACTACATCAACCACCTAATGTGTAATAATTGTAGATTGTAAAGCGCTCTGATACCTTTGTGGGTCACGTTCGTGCTATATAAAACTTAATAAATAAAGGACCTAATTCAAAAACATGCAATAGAAGTAGTACCAAAACAGGAATGTTTCAAAGGAAACTACTCCCCATACTTTCTAGTACCATAACAGGACCTCACTTGAAGTCCAATCCTGGACCTACAGTTCATACGAACACAACGCTTCAAAATGTGTACTCTTCAAGAAAGAATCCCACAAATTCAAAAGGCAGGCTACATGGCAACAATAGAGCTCAAGGAATGATGCCTACTTGCATATCCCTATGAACAAAAGACACGGAGTACCTGTGGTTCATACACAACAGAACACTTCACAGTACTCCCCTTCGGGATAAAATCAGCTCCACGTGTTTTCATAAAGTGGCTAGCTGTAGTGACGGCACACCTAAGAAGGTAAGGAGTCCACATCTATCCCTGTCTGGACGACTGGCTCATAAGGCCACACTCAAAGCAAACATACCACAACCATGTTAAAACACCCATCCAAACACTACAGAAACTGGACTTCTCAAACCACAAAAAATATTCAACAAAACCACAAAGGGAAATAAAACCTTCCTAGGAGCAATATTAAACTTGAGCGCAAAAGCGTACCCCACACAAAAAAGGATAGGCTATCATTCGACAAGTGACCCTCTACCTGAGGGGACAATATCTGATGGTGAGGTAGATCATGAAAATGATAGGCATGATGGCCCACCTTCACATGTGCCCATTCCAGGAATGGCTTACCAACAGCTGGTCTCAAGCCACAGGGAGTTGGGAGGATCTAGTGGTTGTTACAAAAAAGGTGCAAGCTAAGATACAATGGTGGGCATCCAACAACAGCACAGGTGAGACTTTTCAGGATCCCAACTCCATCTGGGACAATTGCCACAGACTCATCTCTCAACGGTTGGGTAGCACATTACAACCAGCTGAAAGTGCGTGGTCAATGGAATGAATAGGATTCCATAAAAGACAACTTCCTGGAGATAAACTGTATTTCTGGCATTGAAAGCATTCAAGAAACACATCCAGGGGAAGACTATTCTAATCGAAACAGACAATACAACAATGTTCTACCTGAACAAGCAGGGAGGTACAAAGTCCTTTCCCTTGAGCAAACTTGCACAAGAAAACTAGAATTCAGCAGTTAAGCCCAAAGAATCAACCTACAAACAGTAAATCTACCAAGAGTAGACATTACAGCGGACCAACTGAGCAGAAGAACTGCTCACATGAATGGGAGTTGAAGCAAAAAGCAGTAAAATAAATTTTCAACCTCTGGGGTGCACCAATGATAGACCGGTTTGCAACAGTTCAGAACAAGAAATGCCAACTCTTTGCCTCGAGGTTTCCACTCTGTTTGTCAAAAGGGAATACACTTTCACTCAACTGGTCAGACATTTGCTTACGCCTTTCCACCAATTCCCCTGATGCAAAGAGTATTGCAAAAGCAAATCAACCAGGAACAAACATGATTCTCATTGCCCCTCAATGGCCAAGGCAAACATGGTACTCCACCCACCACCCTGCTGGAGCTATCCAAGGGTAAAATGATCAAAATCAAAGCAGACCAGGCAGGACCTTCAAACAATTCAACAATGCCAGATTTTACACCTGGAACCAGCATCTGGCTGCTTGACACCCGAGTACATAGAATTTGGCCACCTCATGCAGCCTCTACGAACAATGAAAATTCTAAAAGAGGCAAGGAAACAGTAAACAAGACCATGCAATGCGGCCAAATGGAAGCGATATACCACTTGGTGCACTGCTAACAGTATGAATTCAAACACAAGAAACAGTAATCACATACCTAACTGCCTCTTGGACAGCAACATAAACTACTCAAGCATAAAGTTGCATCTTGCTGCCATATTACCATACACAAGAGGGAAAACATGCAAAAGTTTCTTCACAAGACCTGTAATTAAAAGGTTTTTGGAAGGATGAAACCGAATTGCCCTACCTAGAGCAACCCCAGTTCCCGCATGGTGCCTAAATACAGTACTTGCTCAACTAATGGCAAAACCCTTTGAGCCCATGCATTCAGCAGACCTCAAACACATTACTCTAAAGGCAACCTTTCTCATCGCCATTACTTCCCTACGAAGAGTAAGTCAGCTACAGGCTCTAACAATACAGGAACCATACTTACAAATCCACAAGGATAAAGTAATCTTAAAAATAAACCCACTTTTTTTTTGCAAAGGTTGCATCAAAATATCACTTAAATCAAAATATCATCCTACCAGGAGGAAGAGGCCTCCATACCCTAGATGGAAGGAGAGCAAAGGTCCGAACAAATACACAAAACCAAAACATTTGTTTGTCGCCTACGCACATACCAACAGAGGATCACCTGTCACAAAGGCTACAATTGCACAATGGATAGTACAAACCATCCAATCATGTTATGTCCATGACACAAAAGAACTAACAATGTGACCAACAGCTCACTCCACTAAAAAGAAGGGAGCAACCCTAGCTTTCATGGCCAATGCACCCATTGACACTATTTGTGCAGCAGCATCATGGGCATCACCACACACTTTTACAAAACATTACTGTGTGGACATACAAATGAGTAAGGAAGCTCAAATTGGACAGAAGGTGCTTCAACACCGGTTTGCAAGGTCTTCCTCTCACCACAGCCTCCCAAGCACAGGAAAAACCGCTACATAATCTAATGCACAGATTGTGAATCCAGAAAAGGATTCACGCTGCAAAACAAAATGGTTGCCTACCAGTAGGAGTAGTTTTGCTGCTTGAAGAATTTTCTGGATTGACATGCGACCCCCCCCCTCCCCACCAGCCTCCCCTACAATGAAAACAAACAGGTGGGGAAGCAAAGGATTACATCAGTTATTTATTAAACATCTCAAGGACTACAAAATAGAAATAAGAACAGAGAAAAGAATCCGAAGATGGCTACCATGCACGTCCACCGCCAGGATACCATCTGACGCCGCACAGGGGACATCCCTGATACCAAATGGAGGTCTAAGACAAGGAGAGGGAAGAACAGACTGTTATTTATCCAGGTCCAGCCTACATGTCCGTGACTCAAACTATACAAAGTTAGTATGCAGTTCCTAACATAAAAAGCAGGGTTTAGTGTGCTTTATGCAAGGGCGTGATATACAATTACAAAGTAAAGAGGAGCACTCAAATTTATAACAATTTGAAAAAGTAAACCAAGGGTGCAAGCTGCTAGACTATGTTGGCTACATAGTGCAAACACAAAGACGAAAAATGCAAGCGGAGCCTACAAGCAGGATGCACTGTTCCTAGGAGAAAATTATTCTCACAAAGTAAACATATAGTAAAATTCTAATGAATCAAAAAGGTCTATACATTGATATTACCAACATAAATTTTATTTTACACAGTGGTTATTCAGAAATAATACTGTGTTATTGGCTCATCTTGTGGATCATGCGATAAAGACTTTACATGAATCTGTGTGGTTCATAACATGAAAGAAAATACAAATATATGTGTGTCCTTATAAACACCTATGTTACAAGTTTGTCCGTTTGGAGCAATAACATTGTGAGTAGTTTCTTATTGTCGCCCGATGCATTTCGAGAAGCCCTGTTCCCTTCTTCAGGGGCGAATACCTAGACAAATATAATACAGAGAAACATATGTATCAAAATAATTCAACAGCATATGAATAGCCACAGGAAGGAACAAAGAAATAACTTTCAGGTTTTGTCATTTAGTGAATATACAGACGTAAGAGCATGTCAATTATATTTCACAGAAGAATCACTGTACATTACCCCTGATGTAGATTAACAAAAACGATATCCTATGTAGATGTGTTTGCCCACATTATGGAAATACAAATAATTAATAATCCAATTTAAATGTACTTGGTTGTAAAGCACCACACGTTATTGAAAGACATTAACACAAAATAAAACATATGTAAATATGCATGGTCTGTGAATGAACATTAAAACCAGAACAAGTGCCATGTTTGACATATCAGTCTATGTCATCACCTACACTCAAGGTCGCAAAAGAATGAATCAACGTAAATCCATATGACATTGCTGTGATATACACGATAGGGTATGGGGGGAAATAATGAACCTACCAGTCTGAGGGTGGTAAATAGTGCGATATCTGAGACTTCACGGGTATGTATCACGTTAAAAAACTGTGAAGAAATAATGTAAATGAACACAGTATAAGCTTACGCTACTCAAAAAGAAGGGCTTACTTTAAAGAATACCTAGATTTGTTTAATAAGAATAACACTGGACCTGCCAACATTTGCCAAAAACGTATCGATTGGAGAGCCTGTAAATATATGCTAAGTAGTCTATTACAGAGGTCCTGTTAATCACTGAACACGCACGTTCCCTAAGTATTAACTTGCAAGCAACAATGACAAATTCCAATTAGTAAATGAGGAAAAATATACCTGGTGTCATAAGAGACTATAGGCAGATTAGGAACTGTGATTCATGCTTTGAGCAGAAACGTTCTGTAATATGCGTTCAATGCTCTTCGTAGTATCTGAGGAAGGTTTCTACAAGGAAGATACAAAACAGTGCTATGGGACTTTACCGGTTGCACAGTAACTGTTGTGGACATTAGCGCTAAACTGAGTCTTACCAATTTTTGCGCGAGCCTGAAATAATCCTTGCAGTATTGATGGTGGACTTCTACAAAGGAAATAAATAAAAAGACCGTGCTAAGAAGACGAACAGGGTAAATGGTAACCGCGGAAATCGAGCGCTGCACTCAGTCTTACCGGCAGGGTGTACGAACGTCACGTTTCGCACGAAGGTAGAATCCAAATGGGAAAATTAGCGGAGGGATACCATACAGGTTCTAAAAATAGTTCTAAGGTGTAGCACGTGTGATAGTCTTAAAGGTATACTGGGAATTGTAGTGCTAACAGCCGACTGGTAACAAAGAAGGGCTCATGAGACGGCAGCTATTAAAAAGGAATGTAAATGCATAAACCCACACGTATTGGAGCAAATGTGGGAATATATCGGATAAGTAACGATTGGTGGGAGTTGAAACAAAAGTAACAAACACGCCCAAATACACATACATGTGAGGGGAAGGTTTCAAAACTGGACGAATGTTACACAAAATAGCTAATAAACTCAGGTAACTACCAGCTAAGCATGCCTTCACACACAGAGACCACAATATGGAAATACCGATGTCTGTTACATCCTGACTAAAGTAATAGGGGATTACCCTCTACGGTCAGGTACCATGCGTTGTCTAAACTGCGTGCATTGCAATAACATTATTATTGGTAATAGCATGACACACCCGACAACAGGCAAGAAGATTGAGTTACGTCACTCGGGGGACTGTAACACCATGAACATCGTTTATTGCCTAAAATGCCCATGTGGCAAATTATATATAGGCAAAACTGCTCGTAAATTCAAGACTAGGCTCACTGAGCATAAAAGTAATTTCAGGTGTAAAAACAGATCGACCTCAGTAGCAACCCACTGGATAGAGTTCAAACATAACGTTGCTCAACTGAGAGCTCAAATTATTGAAGTTGTACCCAAACTAGAAGGCCAAGACAACAACGCCAAATTACTGCAGAGGGAGGTGTACTGGATTGAATATCTTGCCACCTTGATACCCATGGGTCTCAATGATAGGGTTGATTACAGTTGTTTCCTATAGCCTTAGTATCCATTGAGTATTTCAATTGTTTGCTTCTTTCACATTGTAACATTATAACCTTAGTCATTATTTTTTACTATATAGACCGTTTCCAGTTATGCCCACACCTATTTTCTTTATCTCATTTATTCTTTTCCATGACCACCACACCATTGTCGACATTGACGTTTCCTTATGTATATATCAATTGTCTAGATATTTATTTGGAGCCCTTTTGGATGGCGAGCAATCACGATATGGCGAAGTATCTACATCACGATGCTTCCATCATGGTACTTTGTTTTTTATTGGAATTGCACCATGTCTCACCATCGATAAAAACCAGTTAACTCCCGCCACCACAATAGATTGTAACTATGACCGTAGAGGGTAATCCCCTATTACTTTAGTCAGGATGTAACAGACATCGGTATTTCCATATTGTGGTCTCTGTGTGTGAAGGCATGCTTAGCTGGTAGTTACCTGAGTTTATTAGCTATTTTGTGTAACATTCGTCCAGTTTTGAAACCTTCCCCTCACATGTATGTGTATTTGGGCGTGTTTGTTACTTTTGTTTCAACTCCCACCAATCGTTACTTATCCGATATATTCCCACATTTGCTCCAATACGTGTGGGTTTATGCATTTACATTCCTTTTTAATAGCTGCCGTCTCATGAGCCCTTCTTTGTTACCAGTCGGCTGTTAGCACTACAATTCCCAGTATACCTTTAAGACTATCACACGTGCTACACCTTAGAACTATTTTTAGAACCTGTATGGTATCCCTCCGCTAATTTTCCCATTTGGATTCTACCTTCGTGCGAAACGTGACGTTCGTACACCCTGCCGGTAAGACTGAGTGCAGCGCTCGATTTCCGCGGTTACCATTTACCCTGTTCGTCTTCTTAGCACGGTCTTTTTATTTATTTCCTTTGTAGAAGTCCACCATCAATACTGCAAGGATTATTTCAGGCTCGCGCAAAAATTGGTAAGACTCAGTTTAGCGCTAATGTCCACAACAGTTACCGTGCAACCGGTAAAGTCCCATAGCACTGTTTTGTATCTTCCTTGTAGAAACCTTCCTCAGATACTACGAAGAGCATTGAACGCATATTACAGAACGTTTCTGCTCAAAGCATGAATCACAGTTCCTAATCTGCCTATAGTCTCTTATGACACCAGGTATATTTTTCCTCATTTACTAATTGGAATTTGTCATTGTTGCTTGCAAGTTAATACTTAGGGAACGTGCGTGTTCAGTGATTAACAGGACCTCTGTAATAGACTACTTAGCATATATTTACAGGCTCTCCAATCGATACGTTTTTGGCAAATGTTGGCAGGTCCAGTGTTATTCTTATTAAACAAATCTAGGTATTCTTTAAAGTAAGCCCTTCTTTTTGAGTAGCGTAAGCTTATACTGTGTTCATTTACATTATTTCTTCACAGTTTTTTAACGTGATACATACCCGTGAAGTCTCAGATATCGCACTATTTACCACCCTCAGACTGGTAGGTTCATTATTTCCCCCCATACCCTATCGTGTATATCACAGCAATGTCATATGGATTTACGTTGATTCATTCTTTTGCGACCTTGAGTGTAGGTGATGACATAGACTGATATGTCAAACATGGCACTTGTTCTGGTTTTAATGTTCATTCACAGACCATGCATATTTACATATGTTTTATTTTGTGTTAATGTCTTTCAATAACGTGTGGTGCTTTACAACCAAGTACATTTAAATTGGATTATTAATTATTTGTATTTCCATAATGTGGGCAAACACATCTACATAGGATATCGTTTTTGTTAATCTACATCAGGGGTAATGTACAGTGATTCTTCTGTGAAATATAATTGACATGCTCTTACGTCTGTATATTCACTAAATGACAAAACCTGAAAGTTATTTCTTTGTTCCTTCCTGTGGCTATTCATATGCTGTTGAATTATTTTGATACATACGTTTCTCTGTATTATATTTGTCTAGGTATTCGCCCCTGAAGAAGGGAACAGGGCTTCTCGAAATGCATCGGGCGACAATAAGAAACTACTCACAATGTTATTGCTCCAAACGGACAAACTTGTAACATAGGTGTTTATAAGGACACACATATATTTGTATTTTCTTTCATGTTATGAACCACACAGATTCATGTAAAGTCTTTATCGCATGATCCACAAGATGAGCCAATAACACAGTATTATTTCTGAATAACCACTGTGTAAAATAAAATTTATGTTGGTAATATCAATGTATAGACCTTTTTGATTCATTAGAATTTTACTATATGTTTACTTTGTGAGAATAATTTTCTCCTAGGAACAGTGCATCCTGCTTGTAGGCTCCGCTTGCATTTTTCGTCTTTATGCAAGGGCTCCATAACTGGTATGGAGTCACTGAAGTGGGGAGAAGAGACCTCTCCTTTCAGAAAAAGACCCTCACACACCCAGCCAGCTAAGTGTCTTGCTTAATCATCTGGTCTGCTCCTTATCGGGTTGACGGTGCAATACCCGATCAGCACCTGTGATGGGGTCTTCCTGGCGGAGATCTTTTTTCTTTAATGTCGGTGGGTGAGGTGCGTCTGAGAGCCCTAGATCAGTGTAGTTGAAAGTGGAGTGTAAGGAAGTGGATTAAAATAGGAGAGGTGGTCCACTCAAGACAATTTTTAATGAACGTGGCCCCTACCCTAATTAAAAGTAAAACAAGGCGTGTATCTTCACTCTAAGGATGTGAAGGCTTTGCGCGTGTGAAAAAAGGTAAACATGTTTCTTGCCCATTAACTTATTAGATGGCAATTCATCAGGACCAGAATGGATCTACCTACACAAAGAAGGAAGTTGATTTCTTGGTGACAAAAGAACCCAAAACTCCCTATTTTTACTGTCTTCCGAAAATTCACAAAAAGACAACCCCAGTACCAGGGCGACCCATCATGTCAGGGATTGGGACCATATTGGAACCTTTGTCGAAATTTGTGGAGCATTTCGTTCAACCCTTGGTCAGGGCAACTCCGTCCATCAGGGGCACCACAGACGTCATCCATCTGCCCGAGGGTACTCAACATCCAGAATTAGTAGACCTACTGGTCACCCTGGATATTGAGGCCCTGTATACTAATATCCCACAAAGAGCTACACTGGAGGTGATTGAAGACGCTTTGGTCAGTAGTGATTGGAACTCACCTACTCCAGTGGCCTACATATTGGAGTGTGGCACCATAGCGCTAACTGAAAATTTCTTTTAATACGACACCCAGCTTTACCACCAAACACAGGGCACATCAATGGGCAGCACGTTTGCACCGAGCCTAGCATGTATGTCCATGTCAGCGTTCGAGGAACAAGGGATTCTCAACGCCAAAAATCCGTACATGGGAAATGTGCTCATGTGGAAAAGATTTATCGACGACATTTTGATCCTGTGGAAAGGTGATCAAACCAAATGTGAGGAGTTTTGCACATGGATAAACACCTTGAAACCGTTTCTAAGATTTACCAAGACTATCTCAGGGACAGAGATTCCCTTCCTTGACCTATTGGTGAGACTAGAGGATGAAAAAAATCTCTACCACTCTCTATCGGACAGCAGCAGCAGAGATTCTGAGAGCACCACCACTGCTGGGGCCTGACGGCAGTTCAGCCTCCGGCAGCCAATCGGAAGACTGGACCTCGTTAGCCAACATGAAACATGAGTGAATACCTGATGAAACAGAACATTTCAAAACTTCAGAAAGGTATCCAAAAGTTCTCCACTGAGAAAGTCTATCAGTACCTTAAAGCAGATTACTAGGTAACAGCCACAGGGTACTCCTCGGATGAGGGTTCTACCTCATCAGGTAGAGTATCATCGTCTAACAGCGACTCCAGTACTGGCAGTTGGAATAACAGGAGAAATCGACCTTTCCAACACCCGGTGTATCCACCTTATAACACCCCTCCATACCAGGGACCAACCCTACTGGCAATATCCAATGTACCAACAAGGTCCCCCTCCCTTCTTCCAACCCAGGTCTGAGACGCCTTTTTTAGACGGAGGAAGAGGGCACAGAAGAGGTCAAAAGAGTCCAATGGCAGGACCAACCAGCACGATCAGTAGAGACCAGGAGCCAAACCAGGGGGAAGAGAAGTAGTCATTAACCTCTCCTCAAGAGCTGTTACACCCACGGAGGAAAGGGTCCTGCAAAAAGGCCTGGGCTGTGTCCCCAACCCTAGAAATGACAAATTTCGTGACGTTTGCGAAATTAAAGTTTTTTTCCATAAAATCCGGCTACAAGCCTTCTTCCAAGACCCTTCACCACCAGCCATCAATGACTCTGGTCTACACAAACCTTTTACTTTTACTCCCACCGCAGAATGATCCCCAACGAAGTGCTGACTTTTGAGCAAGCGGTACTAAAAGATCTTAACACCACTACCACCACTGCTTCGTTCCATAACTTGTCCAGTGACAAAAACAGCTGCCATCAAGTCCTTAGCGAGGGATACAAGTATCACTATTGAACAAGCAGATAAAGACGGTGCAACAGTGATCGTGTCCACTCTGGACTACAACATGGAATGCCGCAGACAAGTAAGTGATAGGAGGTACTACACTCCCATAAGAGAAGACCCCACCCCCAGGTTGAGTAGGGTCATTTCTACCATGTTTTTTGCTGCTGAGACACCGGGGTAGATCACAAATAATGAAGCTGATTTTTTGGTGACAAAAGAACCCATAGCTCCCTATTTCTACTGTCTTCCGAAAATTCTCAAGTCGACAACCCCAGTTCCGGGGCGACCCATTTTGTCAGGGATTGGGTCCATATTGGAACCTTAGTCCAAATTTGTGGACCATTTCGTTCAACCCTTGGTCAGGGCAACTCAATATCCCACAAAGAGCTACACTGGAGGTGATTGAAGACGCTTTGGTCAGTAGTGAGTGGAACTCACCTACTCCAGTGGCCTACATATTGGAGTGTGCCACCATAGCGCTAACTGAAAATTGATTTGAATACGACAACGAGCTTTACCACCAAACACAGGTCACATCAACGGGCAGGACGTTTACACCGAGCCTGGCATGAATGTACATGTCAGGTTTCGAGGAAAGAGATTCTCAACCGCAGAAATCCATTACATGGGAAATGTGCTCATGTGGAAAAGATTTATCAACATTTTGATCCTGTGGAAAAGTGATCGAGCCAAATGAAAGGAGTTTTGTGCATGGATAAACACCTTGAACCCCTTTCTAAGATTTACCAACACTATCTCAGAGAAAAAGATTCCATTCCTTGACCTATTGGTCAGACTAGAGGAAAAGAACATTTCTACCACCCTCTATCAGAAAACAACTTACAGGAACAGCCTCCTACTCTTTAGTAGCCACCATCCTAGGGCCCTGAGACAGAATTTACCTTTTGGCCAGTTCCTGCACATCAGAAGGAACTGCAGCACCCTAACTGACTACAAAAGAGAATCAAATAAACTGAAGCAGGATCTTCAGAGAGAGTACCCTAGACAGGTTGTAGACACCTCGTGCAAAAGAGCTCAGAACAATAACCGTGAGAGCTGTTTGGAAGACTGGATTAAAGATCCTAATCTGTCGATTACATGCATCGCCACATACACCTCAGACTCCAACAGAATAAGAAAAATAATCCGCAAGCACTGGCATATCCTCAACACGGGATCACTCAACGTACCCATTCCAAGGTTCGCCTTTAAAAGAACAAACACTATCAAGGACATGCTGATCCACACGACGCAAGAAACAACAGAGTAAAGGGCAAACACTGTGGGACCTTCCCCCGGTCACAGGGCACTACCCGTGTGGGTCGTCCTCTGTTAGTCACCTCATGAAAGTCACAAAAGAACTGAGTTTCCAGAATGGGGTGTGTTGGAAAATGGCCACTCACACCAACTGTAACACCTCAAACTGTATTTATATAATGAGGTGCAAGTGTGGATTGTTATACATCAGCATGACCACCAGGCCGGTCAAAGTCCGCATATTGGAACACAGGAGCAATTTCAGGTGCCAGAAGAGGAACACCAAAATGACCACCCATTTCAAAGAGGCGCAACATTCACCAGATGCATTTGAATGGGGCATACTGGAAGCACATCCTGGGCTATCCAAAAATTCACTGTTCCGCATGGAACAACATCGGGTCCTACGACTAGCAACTGACCGTTCAGGACTTAACGAGAATATCCCCTGGAGTCTCTTGACTTTAGTAGTTCAATTTCCACGCCTATACTACTCCGACAGTGAGCCACCCTAGGGATGTACACACAGCCACTGTTGGCTGCACCACACAATGCATCGTTCTGTACGCACAGGGATCCTCCCATGACGCACACCATAAGTCCACAGACGAGTGATTTATGACGTGATACCTTGCACATGGCATATGACTGATGGTATAAAACTTTATAAATAAATATATGCACAGTTGGTCATCTCATCCATCATTAGCAGGTGTACATGACACACAGTACAAACGCTTAGTTGGTACTCGCATCCCTTTATAGCAAGTGTGGACTAACCGCCATTACAGAGGCACAGTGATCACACCTCTTTCAGTAATTATGAATTTGTCCTACAGGCCTATGTACTCCACCTCTATCATGCCTGTTATGTAGAACACTATACAGGTCAGTGGTTTTTTTCTCCCCTTATTTATGATGCGCTCCATTTAGCGATGTCTACCACATACATGCACGCTATACACACTGCCCACGAAGGACAGGCGAACCACGGCGGCCCCAGGGAGTCATCAGCAGCGTGACTGCGAGCCCGCGGTGCTTCCGGACTACCCATTATAGCACCTGACTTGATGCCCGCGCTCCAGTCGTTCTAACGCATTACGAATGACTCCACCGGAAGTCCCGCCCTCCATTACTGGCCGGTCACGGGTACTTGGACACGGCGCCGAGCACCTGTGATCTTTACCCGGACCAGCCTCGTGAGTGTACAACAGACGCCTCTCGTCCAGAGCGGAACCGTAAGTGACATCCTGACTTGTCTTTGAGCACAATGTGTGTTCTGGCTCCTTACACAACTGGCACCCTCCCGTTAGGGTGGGAAGGTGCATGACGTCTGCGAGGTTCTCTGGCTAGCGTGCCCCATCCCACCTGGTCATTTACCTGTTGGGGCACTCGCTTTCAGTGGGAACTGGCATGCTCTTTGTTTCCCGCTTTTGGCTCCATGTGTCACTTCCCACTATACGGACTAGTTGATGCCTCGTCCGGAACCTGGTGTGTGCGTGATGTGTGGGGTCCCATTGGGTTTGCTGGACACAGGCGGACCCTCACCGTGGTGTGGGTCGGGTGTGTGGCCCGAAACGCTGAACTGGTTCCCAGGGCTCGTCCCACAGTCCGCTGAACAGGTCCTATGTTTGGTGTCATTAATTGGAACTCTAGCATTACTGCTACAAGACTCACTCATGGCATCCTTGCTTGGTGTCCGTGAGCACTGTTTGATTTGACATGTCTTGAGGCTAATGCACCTGGAACCTATTGTATTTCATCCTGTTGACTGTGTGCTCATGTCTTTCCCCGCTTAGCAGGACACTACACATGAGTGTCTACATGAGCCGGTACTGATGCCGTGCAGCTTTGACCCTAATGGGGTGAGTTCATTGTGATGGATGCTCTCCTCCCCTCCTCGGCCTTATGTCATACCATCTGAAGTGACACAGTATGGTCACATTACGCATGCCACGAGTCACTTGTATTTAAGCATGATTAAGCTGTGTCCCGAACACTGTGTGATGCACTATGCTCCAGTTCTAATTAGAAAAAACAATTTGATGGACAGAATGTAGATCAATGTCTTACATTCACCCCAGTACAAGGATCTGGGCCTAAATCCAACGTTTTTTGCACTCCACACCACCCTGGGTCAGATAATGGCTTTATGCAAATCAGCTCTGACCCTGTGCCCCATGGGAACAGTCCAGTCCGAACTACAACAGCCATATCTTTCCCAGACCGGAATCAAGCATCCGAGGACCGGACCGGTTTCGAGGTAACACCTCTAATCAGCCCGGCTAGCTTGACTCCAGTGGTGTGGAGGCTCTGGGACCCACGTCTGAGCTACCCCAGTACACTCAGGGAGAAAATTACAAAAAACAATTTGATGGACAGAATGTAGATCAATGTCTTACATTCACCCCAGTACAAGGATCTGGGCCTAAATCCATCGTTTTTTGCACTCCACACCACCCTGGGTCAGATAATGGCTTTATGCAAATCAGCTCTGACCCTGTGCCCCATGAGAACAGTCCAGTCCGAACTACAACAGCCATATCTTTCCCAGACCGGAATCAAGCATCCGAGGACCGGACCGGTTTCGAGGTAACACCTCTCATCAGCCCGGCTAGCTTGACTCCAGTGGTGTGGAGGCTCTGGGACCCACGTCTGAGCTACCCAAGTACACTCAGGGAGAAAATTACAAAAAACAATTTGATGGACAGAATGTAGATCAATGTCTTACATTCACCCCAGTACAAGGATCTGGGCCTAAATCCATCGTTTTTTGCACTCCACACCACCCTGGGTCAGATAATGGCTTTATGCAAATCAGCTCTGCCCCTGTGCCCCATGGGAACAGTCCAGTCACATGGCTTTTGTAGTTCGGACTGGACTGTTCCCATGGGGCACAGGGTCAGAGCTGATTTGCATATCGCCATTGTCTAACCCAGGGTGGTGTGGAGTGCAAAGAAACAATGGATTTGGGCCCAGATCTTTGGACTGGGGTGAATGAGTGACATTGACCCACATTCGGTCCATCACCTGTTTTGTTTGCAATTGCCGCCAGAAGTGCGCTGGGGATGCCCAGACGTGGGTCCCAGGCACTCCACACCACTGGAGTCAAGCTAGCTGGGCTGATGAGAGATGTTACCTCGAAACCGGTCAGGTCCTCGGATGCTTGATTCCGTTCTGGGAAGGACATGGCTTTTGTAGTTCGGACTGGACTGTTCCCATGGGGCACAGGGTCAGAGCTGATTTGCATATCGCCATTGTCTAACCCAGGGTGGTGTGGAGTGCAAAAAAACGATGGATTTGGGCCCAGATCTTTGGACTGTGGTGAATGTGTGACATTGATCCACATTCGGTCCATCACCTGTTTTGTTTGCAATTGCCGCCATAAGTGCGCTGGGGATGCCCAGACGTGGGTCCCAGGCACTCCACACCACTGGAGTCAAGCTAGCCGGGCTGATGAGAGGTGTTACCTCGAAACCAGTCCGGTCCTCGGATGCTTGATTCCGTTCTGGGAAGGACATGGCTTTTGTAGTTCGGACTGGACTGTTCCCATGGGGCACAGGGTCAGAGCTGATTTGCATATCGCCATTGTCTAACCCAGGGTGGTGTGGAGTGCAAAAAAACGATGGATTTGGGCCCAGATCTTTGGACTGGGGTGAATGTGTGACATTGATCCACATTCGGTCAATCACCTGTTTTGTTTGCAATTGCCGCCATAAGTGCGCTGGGGATGCCCAGACGTGGGTCCCAGGCACTCCACACCACTGGAGTCAAGCTAGCCGGGCTGATGAGAGGTGTTACCTCGAAACCGGTCTGGTCCTCGGATGCTTGATTCCGTTCTGGGAAGGACATGGCTTTTGTAGTTCGGACTGGACTGTTCCCATGGGGCACAGGGTCAGAGCTGATTTGCATATCGCCATTGTCTAACCCAGGGTGGTGTGGAGTGCAAAAAAACGATGGATTTGGGCCCAGATCTTTGGACTGGGGTGAATGTGTGACATTGATCCACATTCGGTCCATCACCTGTTTTGTTTCCAGTTCTAATTAGAACACTGTGAAATGTAACTTTAATGTTTTGTTTTTATTGCAGGTTGTGTTTTTATGATCTACAAAGTACCACTTTTTAGGGTGCTGTAATGGTGGTCACGTATACACTTTAACCCTTTGTTGACCACTACCAAGTGTAGGTAGATCCATTCTGGTCCTGATGAATTGCCATCTAATAAGTTAATGGGCAAGAAACATGTTGACCTTTTTTCACAAGTGCATAGCCTCCACATCCTTAGAGTGAAGATACGCGCCTTGTTTTACTTTTAATTAGGATAGGGGCCACCTTAATTAAAAATTGTCTTGAGTGGACCACCTCCCCTATTTTAATCCACTTCCTTACACTCCACTTTCACCTACACTGATCTAGGGCCCTCAGATGAACCTCACCCACCGGCATAAAGGAAAAAAGATCTCCGGCAAGAAGGCCCTATCACAGGTGCCGATCGAGTATTTCACCGCCGACCCAATAAGGAGCAGACCTGATGCTGAAGCAAGACACCTAGCTGGCCGGTGTGTGTGAGGGTTTTTTCTGAAAGGAGAGGTTTCTTCTCCCCACTTCTATGATTCCATACCAGTTATGGAGCCCTTGCATAAAACACGCCTACCCTGCTTTTTATGTTAGGAACTGCATACTAACTTTGTGTAGACCAAATGGAGGTCAACAGCGACCAAAACGAGAAAAAAGACCATTCTGGGCCCAACCACTAGATGGCGGAATAATGCACAGCATGTGAATCCAGGAAATTCTTTAAGCTGCAAAACTACTACTACTGGTAAGTAACCATTTAATTTTGCTGCACCAAAAAAGTCTGCAATGGTATTGTGCAGGCGTTGTGTGAGGGGGGTCTCTGAGGGGGGCTTAATTCCTGCAGCAGCCCTTAAAGGCCCTCTCTGGTCACATGCCCCTTGATACCAGTGGTACCTTTTACAAGGGACTTGTATGTGGGCAGATGTGCCAATTGTGGAACCAAAGGTGCAGTTTTGGGAAAGAACATAGGCCCTAGGAACCTGATTGGCAGGGACCCTAGGCACATTCAGCCACAGTGCATCGGATATCTGGCAAAACGTATGGGGGTTACTGAAACCCACTTTCCAACAAACATCCTTAGTGGCTCCTTTGGGCTTCATAAAGGATACTCCTGCTAGCGTGGGCAAGGTTATCCCCTCTGCTTATACTGGCCAAGAGCAGAGTGGCAATGCCATGGGGGCTGAAGTCCAGTGCCAACCACTAAAGACTGCCTGCCACTTGCTGCCAGAAACAACTGGATGCTGACTCCTCGGCTGCGAGCCAAGGCAATCTGTGGACCTATGAGCACCTATCTGGCTCTCCCGGTGAGGAGTGCTTGGAATTGTAGCCCCGGTCATGTGACGGAGCTGTTCTGTAGCCCACGACACAAAAAAGGCACAGGTGGCTGTCCCTGGCGGAGACACTGGTGACTGAACTGTTTTTTGTTTTTTTCACTCTATTTATTCAAACATTTGCTCAAATACAATAAACGTATGCATTTCAATCAATTAAACACAAGTTTTACATCCTTTTTTCCCTGTACACACTGACACAACTGGTCGCTGGAAGCTCATGGCTCTCTTCATATTCTACTTAGTCTAACCCCTAATTCCGCACTTCATACTGATTGAACCGAGGGGTCCCCCCGAGTCCTCTGTATCTTTCCTACCCACCCCAAATCTTTTTCCATTTTCCTGGGCAGCCCCTGCTCTGGTATACAACCTTTTCCGCCTGGCTGCACCTATCTAGAATTAGCTCCCAGGCCTCTATCCTTGACAGGAGAGGCGTACTCCAATCCCTAGCCACATTTTGTTTGGCCTCTGCTGCCGGTGTCAAAAGCCACAATTTCCGGTATTTGGGCCACAGCTCTTCCCCTAATACATAGTAGCAACCATATGGGCTCTAGTGGGACTGCCCCATCTACTACTTCCAACATAACTTTGGTGACTTTCGACCAATGCCTCTGAATATTTGGGCATTTCCATAAATTATGGAGGAACGATCCCACTTCCCTGCATCCCCTTCTACACTTGTCTGTTTCTTCTCTTCCCAGCCTATATAGGAGTGTACTAGAGAGGTACGACCTATGCAGTATTCTTAGCTGCACTAACCGGAACCGCGATCGTATGGCCACCTCCCACTGTTCCTGAAGTGCCTCTACCCAGTCATCATCCTCTAGGATTCCCACTTCCGTTTCCCATGCCTCTCTCAAGTGGACTAGTGGGTCTGGTGAATTGCTAATGATTTTCTTATGTCAACGAAACTGCTTTGAATGCCATGAGGCCCAGTAGAAGTCTATCCTCCAATGGCATGTATTCTAGTATGCTATCCACTTTACGGATATACATTCTTAGTGCATGTTCCAATTGCATATAGTGAAATCTTTCAGTATTCACCATGCTATATACCTGCAACTCTTGGAATGTTATGTTATTACTATTTGTAAAGCGCAACTGTTACCAAAAAGGTGTCCTGGTGCTAAGACGAGGCCTAAAGGGGAATCAAGCCAGACAGAGAGATACGCACATCAGTTTAGATCAATTTGTGAAAAGCCAAGTTTTTAGTGTCTTCCTAAACGCAAGGAGGTTGGTCATGCTTCCCCCCCCCCCCCCCCCCCCGTTGGCCTTCTTCACCCTAGGTACTATCACCAATATCGTAATGTTCTACTCGGGGTGTACCAATGGGTGAGTCGCTTAAGGAATTCAGGCCCTATTCCATGAAGGGCTTTGAAAACCAAGCACAAGGCCTTGAATTGGGTGCGTTTCCTCACTGGCAGCCAGTGCAGGGCTTTAATTTGGGAAGAGATGGATTCAAACCTAGGTGTGCGAGTAAGTAATCTAGCAGCTGCTTTCTGTAGAACCTGCAGTTTGTTTAGGGATCCCTCGTGTATTTTCAAATAAAGACGGTTGCAATATTCTAGTCTCAGCATAATCAGATCAGTGACAACTGTTTTTTGTACCGCTTTGGGGAGTAATGGCAATATTTTTTTGCAAGATTTTAGAATATGGGTGGTAGTGGAGGCCACTTTATTAACCTGGTCCCTGGAGCTCAATTTCTCATCAATCCAGAAACCCAGAGTTCTGGGCAGTGCTCGCCCCCCTCCACACATCCCCAAGTGACTTTATTTCCAATAACCTACATTTATTAAAACCTTCCAACCTACCCACTTCTTTTAACAAATCACTGTCCCATGGGGGTGTTCTTTCCATCAGGGTGTTTGTGCACTTCAAGTAACTATTTACCTCGTACCACACCTGGGTGACTGTCCGTGTGTGTGGTGGGAGTTGTTTCATTCCCTTCCTTTGGTTAGTATCGCCCGATATCCTCTTTTCCATCGCATGTTTGTCAACCCTGTATGCGAGCTCCTCCCTATCTGCATACACCCACGCATTTACTGTGCTCAGCTGCGCTGCCCAGTAATACTACATATCTGGTACTGCCAGTCCCTCTTCATAAACCCCCCTGTGCAGCTTTGAGAGTGCTATTCTGAACCTCGCCTCTGTTCCAGAGAAGCCCCCGCAACTCCTTATCTTCCGAGAGAGGTCTGAGGGGGACCCTGAGGGGCGTGTTGTAGAATGTAAAGAAAGCGAGGCAGGGCCATCATTTTAAGTAGGGCCGCTGTACCCATTGAAAAAGGAAGGCTTCTCTAGTGTGCCTCGTCCGTCCCGAGCCTCTCCATTAATGGGGGCAGGTTATCGTTTAGGAATTTGTTTAGATCTCTAGTTATCCAGATTCCCAGGTACTTAAAACTCTTCAGCACTAGCAGAGGGGTCTCTGGCCAATCTTGGTGGAGGATCTCTGTTTAGAGGGAGCAATAAGGAATTATACCAATTAATCTGATATCCGGAGTAACTGCCAAAAAGCCAACAAATGTGAAGCAACCTAGCCAATGTACTGTATGGTCTCGTGACAAACATGAGAAAATCATCCGCATATAACAAGATTTGTTGTTCCCACTCCCCGACACTGCCGATGCCCCTCATCATATGATCTGCCCTTAACTCTGCTTCCAGGGTTGCCAGCTCCAAGAGCATCCGGGATAGCGGGCACCCCTGTCTCCTCCCCCTTACTAGTGTAAATGGTCTGCACAATACCCTGTTACCTGTAGTTTCGCCCTTGGTTCTCTATGCAGTAGCTTGACCCACCCGATAAAACCCTGCCCAAATCCCAATTTCTCAAGTGCAGCAAAGAGATATTGCCATTCAATTCTATAGAAGACCATTCGAGCATCCAATGAAAGCAGGACAGCCTCTGAGAAGTTGAACTGGTATATGCTATCCACTAATTACAGTGCGATACCAAAGGGGATGATGGATGGAGCAAATCAAACACTAACCCCTTGGCAACTCAGTCTGACCCTTTGCCTCATGGGAATTGGAATAGTCCAGCCCGAACTGCCAAGCCATGTCTTCCCTGGACCGGAAAGAAGCTGGATGGACAGAGCATTTGAGCAAATCAAACACTCACCCCCAGTCAACTGATCTGGGCTTAATCCATCATTATTTTTTTTAGCTCACTCCACCACCCCAGTTCAGACATGGCCTTATGCAAATCAGTTGACCCTGTGCCTCATGGGAACAGTCCAGCCCGAACTGCCAATCTATGTCTTCCCTGGACCGGAAACCAGCATCCTGGGACCGGTTTCCCACAAGGCACAGGGTCAGACTGATTTGCATATAGCCATGTCTGAACTGGGGTGGCGGAGTGACCTAAAGAATGATGATGGATTAAAGCCAGATCAGTTGACTGGGGGTGAGTGCTTACAATGTTCAACACTCCGTCCATCATCCCCTTTGGTTTTGCATTGTTCGCCCTAAGTTGGCAGGGTATGCTCAGATGTGGGTCCCTTGCTCACTTTGCCACTGGATTCAAGGTAGCCGTGCTGTGAGCCCGAAACTGGTCCCAGGATGCTTGTTTCCGGTCCAGGGAAGACATGGCTTGGCAGTTCGGGCTGGACTGTTCCCATGAGGCACAGGGTCAGACTGATTTGCATTTAGCCATGTCTGAACTGGGGTGGCGGAGTGAGCTAAAGAATGATGATGGATTAAACCCAGATCAGTTGACTGGGGGTGAGTGCTTGCAATGTTCAACACTCCGTCCATCATCCCATTTGGTTTTGCATGGTTCACCAATTATAGTGGGCACCTTGTACCAGTCCAAACAACCCTTATTATTGATTAGGTTAAAGACGGCCTTTATTGAAAGCTATCCTAGTGGTAGCTATGGAGAGCAGCCTTCAGGCTAAGTCTCGAAGGAATGTAAAGCAGCTTGTTCTACCAGTGTATAACCTCCTGAATGACCAAACGAAAGGAGAACCACATAATATATAAAATATATGTATTTATTACTAAACACTTTCTACTAACCTCCTTATTAGATTAGAGAACAAAGCACACAATATTAAATCACTAGAACAACAGTAAATATCACAATACACAGTGGGCTCCAGGGGGAGACCAAACCATATACTAAAAGTGGTATAACAACCACGACTTGACTAGACAGTGCCTAGAGCATGTAGAATCGCTGGGACCCCAGGGAACCACCCAAAGTAGTAACACAGGGGACCCACGGAGGACGGGTGCATTGTGAGAACACACACGAGCTCCGTACAACTATGGGAAAGTCGCAGTGGAATTTGAAAGATTAAGGACACTTTGGAGAGGACTTTGAGCTAACCCTTTCAAACATAGAAGGTGCTAAGGCCAGCACCCTTGTGAGTACCGGAGTACCAGTGTTAGCTAGCCCAGGGAAGCCGGGTGCATAGGTGTCAAGTGATGTAGCGACTCTTCATAGTTCATTTTTTTTAATAATGATTTTTATTGGTTTTTACAGCAATAATTAGCACCCATCCACCCACCCCGGTCAGACAGGTAAACATGTAAACATAGCATTTTGTCTTTTTCTCAAAGCAACACCGCACATGTAATTTAAGGCATCATACATTTACCGGCAGCATGTGAGACCAGAGCATCTTTAAAGAATTTTAACAGAAAGAGAAAAAAAAAAGTAGAATCATTAAATATAATTAATTAAACAAGCAATCGCTAGTAACGTCAAGATTGAGCTATACTCTGGGCAGGGCCCTGAGCCATCCTCCATTGTATCAAAGGTGACCAAATGCTTAGACCCCTTGACCGCCGTTGATTAGCCTTTCGTTTATAAATTGCCACCTCCAAATTAGAGATAGCTAAGAGCCTAGCTAACCATTGTTGGAAGGATGGTGCCATTGGGTCCAGCCATGCAGAGGCAATGCATAAATGTAAAACTGCCATTGCAATAAATATTAACTTGTAGCCATTGCCTGAATGATCCGCATCGGCGGCCCCTAGTAGGATTACTTTACTAGATAGAATAATATTTCTTTGTAAAACAGTGGTCAGAAATAACTGTCTCGTATACGTTTTGTTAACCCATTACATAAGGCAGAGATATGAACCGAGTCCGCTTTAAAGGCATTGCATCTGGGACAGCATGTTCCCTTACCATTACCCCATTTGGCAATTTTGTCTGGTTTGTAATAAAGAAAGAAGCAGGTTTTATAAAACTGGGTCTGTAGTTTGGTAGACATGAGGATAGATTGAGAGAGAAAATAAGCACGTTTAAATCCCTCAACTGATATATCTATTGTATCCTGACATTTCTGGGAAGTTTTCTCTAGGTCATCAGGAAGCATTGCTACCAGGGAGGAGTAAACTCCTCCAATAGTGTGGACCCTTGAATGAATGATTGACCCAATAAAATCTGTTTTTATACTACAATCTTTCCCATCTGATTTTCGTGTAAAAAAAATCTTATTTGTAAGTATTTAAAAAAGTCTCGCCAATCTAGGTAAAACTCTGCTTTTAGCATTTCAAAAGATTTAATCCCAGCTGAGTTAAAAAAGCAACCTAATTGTGATAGTCCGAACCTACTCCATTTCAGCTGGCAGGGGTCTTTGAAGATGACTCCAGGAAGTAGGGAATTATCTACTAAGGATGTGTAGTATGAAAATTGACCTAGGTTCAGCAGCTTCCTCACCGCCTTCCATACTTTAAACCCGCTGTATAAAATCTTAAATTTAACTTTTTTATGGTAGCCATCATGGGTATATCTCCAGAGATAACCTCTACTTCTGATACCAAGCAGTAGTGGGAATATTGTTGGTGAATTACCCCCCACCAGGTTCACATCCCCCGGGTTTTGTATGAGCTAACTGCTATAAAGTAATACCGATGCCTAATAATACATTCTTTAATTGGGGAGAGCTAAGCCCCCTCTATCTTTGGGGAGGGTAAGGAATTTGTAAGCACGCCTGGGTTGTGAATAGGCCCAAACAAAGCTAGTAAACGTACGTTCTATCGCCTTCAGCCAATGGTTAGTAAATTCTAAACAAATTGATCTAAATAAATACAAGATCTTAAGAAAGTACACCATTTTGACAGCGTTCACCCTGCCTATGATGGATAGATGGAGATTGTCAAGGGGGCGTAGGTCTTTCTGGATTGCACCTAGCATTGGTTTTATGTTTGTCCACCAAATTTTCCAAATTGGAGCAGATGGCCACCCCAGGTAAGTAGCTGATTCCAACACCCGAGGATCATTCATCGTGCTTGATTTGTTTAGAATAATTTGCGTCTTCCCTTGGCTAAGAGCATACCCAGAAACGCGCCCAAATTTAGTAGCTTCCTCCTCAATATAGGGCATAGCAGTGCTAGGGTCAGCGGTGGCAATGGCTACGTCATCAGCGTATGCCAGCGTTTTAGTTGGATAATTTTGAAGCAAAATTGGAGATATATTTTCATTTCTCTCGCGTCTCCGAATAAAGGGTTCAATATATATAGCGAATAGTAGTGGCGAGCAAGGACACCCATGTCGAGTCCTGCGGGATATTGCGAATTCTTTGGTGAGGGTTCCATTCACGGATACCACTGCTCTAGGATTTATATAAAGTTTCTGTACAGCTTTAATAAAGCACTCCTCACACCCGACCTTAGCCATGGTAGCCCATAAAAATGGCCAGGAGACACTATCGAATGCCTTCTCGGCATCTAGAAGAATTAGTGCCATAGGGTCTCCTGCCACCTCTGAACCATCGAATAAGGTAATCACTCTGTGTATATGATTAATGGTAGATTTGCCCGGGACAAAGCCATGTTGACATCTCATAATCCCCTTATGCACAATGGGGGCAACCCTGTTTGCCAATAATTTGGAATATATTTTTGAATCCGCATTGATGAGCGTGATAGGGCGGTACGATCCTAGCTGATCCAGGGGTTTATTCTTTTTAGGAAATATTATTATTTTAGCTCTGGACCAGGAACTAGGAGGTTGACCCCCTTCAAAAATATGAATAAATAGTTCTAATATAATATCCTTAATTTGCTTTAAAAAAAACTAAATAGAACTCAGAAGGAATACTGTCCAAGCCGGTGGCCTTACCTTTCGGGAGATTTTGAACAATAGTTACAAGTTCTTCCATATTAGGAGATTGTCCCAGCAAGTGCTGGTCTTCTTCATCTAGTTTGTCATAGTCACCGCTCTCTAGGTATTTTTCTATCTCTGTTATAGCCCGTCGTCCTTCCTCCATATACAAAGTCCGGTAAAATCTCCAAAAGGCTTCTTTAATAAGCTCTGGGTCAGATAAAGAACCTTCTACTGGATCGTGTATTTCACGAATCAGATTACAGGTGGCTTGTTGTCGCATGTGCATGGCTAGCTGATGTCCCACTACCTCATTAACTTCATAAACCAGATCTTTTTTGGCAGCAGCTTTCCTAACGGTTTTCTCGACAAAAATATTGGTAATAGCCGCCTTGGTAATTGCAATCTGACTTTGTATTTTGGAGATTTCGTCAGCCGTATTGGCCCGCCTAGTAACTCTTGATAGTTGTTCTTCCTGACGAAGACTATCTTGCAGGCCATCCATTATCTCGCTCTCAACTTTGTTGGCTCTCCTAGAATACTGTATGGTCTCACCACGAATCCCAGCTTTCAGGGTGTCCCAAACTATATCAATCGGAGCGCTGCCAGAGTTATAAGCTAAGAAATTGGGGATCCATTCTTTCATATGGGTCCGGTATTTATCATCCTCTAGAAGGATTTTTTCAAAGGTCCAAGTAATGCCCTCAGCTTTGGCCGGCATTACATTTAATGAGCAAACTAAGGGATTATGATCAGAGTATACGGGGCAGTTTCTCCATTTGACATTTTGTCTTAAGGGAGTTAGACATAAACACAAAATCAATTCTAGCGTGGGAAGAGTGTGGGTTAGAGAAAAGGTATACCCTGTATCATTGGGATTAGATATCTGCAAACCATCAACCAATCCATGTGTGAGGCATAGATTTTTTTAAGGATTTGAATACTTGCGGCCTCTGTACACCCATTCATCTTCGATCAACCAATTATTAGGAAGATTGATGTTAAAATCCCCGCATACCAACATCGGTAGAGGCCTGTGTGCAAGTTCATTGGAGATTACATAAAAAACAGCCGGATCGTCACTATTACTCCCATAGATCGTACATAATGTACATTTTAAACCCTTGTCATACTGGCATTCCGTAATAGCCCATTTCCCAAAATTGTCAGTTTTAGATAGACTAAAAATCAGTCTATTACCTTTAGCTAAAATAGCCACCCCCGAAACCGAGCCCCCTGTGAAGTTGCGCAAATAAGCCTATACCCACCCTATATGTGTGTTTTTTGGAGGAACACAGTCTGCCCCCAAGCCCGTAATCCTAATGCTACTATTTGCCTTTTTTTAGGATCGTTTAGGCCACAGATGTTTATAGATAATGTTTTTAGTGCCCCATGTATTAAAATAGAGGAGACCGAAGCAAGGCCGAGCTTAAAGCCAAACCCCGTGTTTCCAACATTTCTGCTTTTTTTTTTTTTTTAGGCTTGTCCTGTCCGACCCCGCCCCCCCTCCCCCAACAGTCTTGAAGGTAGCCTGCCCCGCGGTGGGACAGGGATATGACGTCCGTCATTCACTCCCCCATGAGCCTGCTGAGCCATCTCCCCTACGCATCACTCTCACACACGGGGGTCGGCGTGCTGCCGAATCGCCCAGGTGCTGGGGGTGGCGGTGTGTGTGCTCTGAGAGGTGCCTTGACCCCCCGTCACCAGATCAGTAAGGAGCACCTGTGGAAGGGTAGCGGGGTTTCCGTGGGTCCGATTATTAGCAAGCTTGACCTATCTCATCCTCCCAGTAATTGGTGGTGAATTTGTCGAACCTGAACGAGTCTAAGATACTAAGCTAAGGATCTCACAAGAGAGGAGGACGAGGAGGTGTTTGTGTGAGGTGGATTTGGTGTGCCTAATGATGAGGTCTAGTCGCCAGCGTGGGGCACCACAAAACATTAAGCAAATCCAGAAGTCAGAAGAGATAACAGAGATAACGGAAGCTCCAAAAAAAACTCCAACCCGACTGAGCAGGGTCAAGGAAAATGGAGAACAGAAGGGAAACATGCTAATGAATAGAAGGGCCTGTTCAGAGGAGAAACTGTGTACCCCAGCCGAGGAAAAAGCTTTTTCTGTTTCTCTTAGTAAAGACTGTGGTCATATGAGGTCTTCATGTGTGGCGCAGTTGTCTATAAAGAGCTATTTTTTTTAAGTATCATCAAATTCAGTCTGACAAAGATAATCATAAAGATAATCATAAAAGAAAGTCCTCCAAAAAGGAAGAACCTAGTGGGAATGCTAGTGAATGTTCATTACTCTCTCCTTTGCTTTCCCCACTGTGTAAAAAAGAGAAGAAAAGTTGCTCTGTTAGTGATCTGACCCAACCTAAGTTGCCTGAAAAATCGGATGCTGTAGTGGTTAATCAGGACAGGAGGGCATTAGGCGAAGAAGTTGTAACAGATAAAGTATTGGCACTAGTTCCAACACCCCACCCCACCCTTTAATTGTAGCTGGGCTGCTACAGGCTCAGGCGCAAATCTACGTCTGTGACCCTGTAACTCAGATGGTGATTCGTCCGGCTGATGATCTCCAAATTACCAGTCAAGTGTTGGATTATAAAGGGTCGGCTGGAATGTGTGATTTGTCTCCTTGTAGGTCTATGAACAAAAATAAATACGATATTGTGTATGACCTAGGAGCTGAAGTTGGTACCGAAGTTGGAAAGTCATCTCTCAAGGCCGGATCCAGTGAATCAATTCTAGTTACAGAGGACTTACTGCCTAGTCCAAATAGTTGTACAGTTAAAGGTGGTAATGTTAGCTTTTGTAACCTGGACCAGTCAAGTATAATAATGGAGAATAGCCCTATTATCAATAAATCATTATTTTATCAAGGTGCTGGCAGCTTTGAGAAGATTACTAATATAAATAAACAATGTAGCTTAGACCTTAATGGGCAGTCTAAAGCAGTGAATACATTGTCATTATCTAAAGCAGAGGTCAACCCCCAGACATCCCCAGGTGACTCAAAAAGGAGTGAGTTTAGCACGAGGCAGGGTTTATGGGAATCCCTATTACATACCATGGGTTCAATTACTAACGCGCTAAATTTACACTCAGACAAATTGGATGTTCAGGTGGATATTTTAAACACGCTAGCATCCCATGTGGCGGGTATTGACACAAAACTCTTGCACCTGACTAACCTGATTAGGAAGGTGCAAGCAGATAAGGATAGTCCATTTATAACCTGCACCTGTGCACAGTTGATTGACAAAAAAATCTGATTTGCCCTCAATAGTAAGGTCTATGGTGCAAGAAGTAAAACTGTTGTCGGGTAGAAAAGTGCATAGTAGTAATGAAAGCGTTGAACCATCAAATAGTTTAAGTAGATCAAATGATGTTGATAAGTTGCCACCTGTAAAGGATGATAGCAATACACAAGTTACTGAGATCCCTTATTCGAAATCCGAATGCAACATAATTAATGATAGCTTGGTAATAGATGGTGTGAGTAGTGATTTTTCAAGGCTAACCGATGATTCAAGTGGTATGAAAAAGCCATGCTCAAAACAACGCCAAGATTCAAGAGGCCCATTAAAATCAACAAATCTTTTGAAAAGGGCTAGGAAAAGGTTAAGGAAAACTCACAACAAGAAAGCATATGAATTAAAAACTATTGATAAGAAAGTGAGTGAAGATCCTAACTTCTTGAAAATAAAGGAATCTGAAATGAAATCATATTTCCCGATTTTTTTGGCCCAATAAGAAATCGGGATTTAAGTTAAAGGTAAATCAAAAAATGGAGTGTGACATTAAAAAACTAGGGGACGTCGATTCCAAATTTAGTTCTGGCCACAAAGGTGAAGTTCCAATAACAATAAAAGAAAAAGCATCTGATCAATCGATTAATGTAAGGGCGGAAGTCCATAGTGCACAATGTAGTCGTATAGAGAAATTAGTTGACTCTAATGGTCAAGAGGGCAGTATGAGTAATGAATTGGGGACTGAATTAGGCCGGAAACAATGTAATGAAGTAGTGGTCGACCAAGGTGCACAAAATAATATTGGAAATCAGAATTTAGTAAATCACAGTCGTCAGCAAGGTGATAATAGAGCCGATCAACTGGTCCTCTGTGGGACACGAGCGATTTATAAAGGAAGTTAAAAAAGTCCATTTGCCGACTGAAAGGGTTGTTGTGTCTGTTATGGATAATTCATGCCCGCCAGTTATTATTGAGAAAGATAATATTGAGCATTTAAATTTGTCGACTGATATGAGGAAAGTAGCCTTCAGTCCCCAATACATTTCCAGAGGCCCACACTATATTTTAAACCGCTGTAACATCCTAAAATTATTACATGCTATTACAGATCTTAAAGATGTGGTAACCACGGATTTGGAAGCCGTGGAGTTTAAGAAAGTGAATATCTTGATAGGGAGGTAACAATTACTACTTGGTTAAATAAGGAAATTGTTGATAAAATAATGGCGAATGGTAGCATATTTGAGAAATGGGGCATTAAAGTTTGGCGAGCTCAAGCATCTTGCTATCCAATGTTGCTGATTCCAAATGAACCGAAAGGGGATGATAAAAAATTAGCTACGGCTACTCAAAAAATTGATGACAAAAAAGAGCCATAGTAGAACATGTTAGAGTTTTAAAAAATACGTCAGGCGCATCTAAGGAATTAAACTTATCATATGGCATCAAGATAAGGAGCAGCCAGTCTGGTTTGCGAACTTGTGAGGCGTTGAAGATAGTCCCAGAGTTAGTAGATGATTGGAGTTGGCTTCCAGGAATATTAATAAATTAAAATCTTGAAAAGGATTGATGTCCAACAAATCCTTTGACTCTTTGGGGCATATTATCAAGGGGGTTTATCTCCGCTTTTTTGGCTTTGAAAGCCAAGAAAGCGGAGATAAAATGATCTCCCTATTACCAAGCTGTCGCTAACACCAGTTAGCGACAGCTAGTAGGAGATAGCGACCATCTTGGGCCCCACTTTGCATGTCAGTGATATTTATCACTAATGAGATGCAAAGTGGGCGTGCCAAGATGTTAGAGACTGAAAACAGTCGCTAACATCGCTATCTCCTATTACCAACTTTCGGAGATATTCGCGCTAAGCGGGAATATCTCCAAAAGCTAACACCTGCCCTGAGCAGTTCTTAGCCATGTTATCCAATGGGAGGTGGATAACATGGCTAAGAGCATTTGCTCGATAATGCATGAATATCGCTGACTTTTCAGCGATATTCATGCATTTCGGCCGTTTTTTATCGCATTTGCGATAAACCTTGTTAATAGCAAGGTTTATCTGCGATAAAAATCGCCGATGTGCGGCGATAATTTTTGTCTCTAAACAAGTTAGAGACAAAAATTATCGCTAGTTGTTGGTAATATGCCCCTTTGTTCCTGGAATTCCAATGGCTTAAAATCACTAATTGAAGACCAATAAGTAATTGAGTTTTTGAAGGCTTTCAGTATATTAATGTTCCAGGAAACTTGACCACGTCAAAAGAACCTTTTATAGGTTATATTGAATACTGTAATGTCGCAACACGAGAAGCTAAATCAGGTCGCCCCTGTGGTGGTCTTTCTATATATATTTCTTCAAATCTAAAAGCTTCCCACTTTGAAATTGACTTTCATGTAAAATGGCTACAGTGTGTTAAAATAATAGCAAGTCATTTGATTATTTTAATAAATGTGTATTTAAGCTGCAAAAAAAAGGTTAGATCCACCCAAATTACTCAGCTATGGGGGACGGTAAAAACCTTATATTAGGAGCATTTGGATTCCGTATTTATTATTTCAGGTGACTTTAATATGCACTTCGTTTCGTCTAAAAAGCAGACACCTGACTTAAAATGGTTAGCTTAATGAACAGATTGTGGGTTTAAAAAATACAATTTAAAGATTATGCATGACCCTGATAACATCCCGACTTATAACAAAGCAGATAGCTCCTCTGTAATAGACTATACTATAATGTCTGAGAAATTATATAAGTTAGTAAAAAGCTATGTGATTGCCCCAAGGATTAAAAGCGATCACAACCCACAAGTGATTAATTTTGATATAGATCTGGACTATCTACCAGAAACCAGGACTCTGGTAAAAGCTCCAACATCCTTTAATCTTAAAAGGTTAACATGGAATGAAAAAACTGAGGATAAAATGTTGATAGTGCTTGACTGTTTAATTCAGGATGCGCATGCTGCTCATGAGGAAGGGAAACCTATGGTTGCCCTATGGGCTCACTTGTGTGACGAACTATTGGCTAAATCTGTTAGATATGAGCCCTCCAAAGGCATAATGTTAAATCCTAGGAAAGCAGGATGGTATTCTTCCCACCTACTATATCAAAAAAGAAAGCTTAATAAAGAAATAAGATTATTGCACCGGAATAAAAACAGGCTATCGCTTCAAAATGCATCGCGTAAAATCAGAGAGTTAAAACAGAGATACAAGAGGGAAATCTGGATGGCTAAGCAAGCATATTATGAATCAATATGGGCAAAAGTCCATCATGCTTGTAAATCCAAAGATCTACGGCTATTCTGGTGCATTATTAATGACATCGAGAATGGTAATAATAGAAGCAATAGTGCTAATGTTGATGAAGTGAGTTGGGTGAGCTTTTTCAATTAAAAAATCGATTCCAAGAAAATAGAGAATAATGATAAATGTTTTAATAATAGTCCAATTGATATGCATAAAGTAATAGATAGAGGTAGTGAAGGCTGTATTCCCCCTCCTCAATGTAGAGTGGATATGGAGCCCTGGTCGCTTGATAAAGTAAAAAAGGCGATAAAGAGGATTATATCCAACGGAGCACCAGGTCCAAATGGTATCCCGAACGCAATCTTCAAAGCTGAATTAAGTAACTGGCCGGAGTTACTAATGCTTCTGTTTAATGAAGTCCTTAAATCAGGTCTTATACCGTTATCTTGGCATGGGAGTATTATACAACCAATATAGAAGTGTGGCCCGCAAGATAATCCGGCGAATTATCGTTTAATTACGCTCACTGATGTAGAGGCATAAATGTTAGCTGGTTGCCTGTTGGAAGAGCTAGAGGCTTGGGCCTCAAAGGAAGAGCTGATCCCTAATTTTCAAACAGGGTTTAGAAAGGGAGAATCTACCCATACCAATTTGATTTTATTAACATTATTAGGAGAGAGAGACAAAACCAGGATGCAAAGATTAAATGTGTGTTTTATTGATCTAAAAGCCGCTTTTGATTCTGTGCCGCGAAATACTCTCTGGGATAAGTTAAGGAATTGGGGTATTCCGGAATTACTATTAAAGATGATTATACTTTTATACTCCCATACCTGGGTGCAGATCAAAATTGGCAATGGAAAACCTATGACTCGTTGTTTGGGTACGAATGTGGGATTGAAACAAGGCTGTGTTTTGGCTCCTTTCCTTTTTAATTTTCTTATGGCCGATTTGCCAGCTCATTTTAAAAATATTAATTCACATTCGCCTTTTATTCGTGGTCAAGAAATTAAATACCTGCAATATGCTGATGACACCATTTTATTGAGCCAAACAGAAATAGGGCTAAAAAGGCTAATTGACTCTTTTAATGGCTATGTCACACAAAATGGACTAACAATTAATATAAAAAAGACAAAAATAATGACTATAGGAAAAGGGAGACCAAGGATTAAAGAGTGGAATATCAATGGCCTGGTAATCGAAAATGTGAAATCATATAAATACCTTGGGATCATGTTCGAAGATGCACTGATATTTAGACAACATTTTAACAATCTTGAAGCCAGGGGCTGCTCTCTTGCATTTGCTTTTAGGAAATTAAGAGGGAAATTAGTATGCCCTAATTATGATCATTTGATGAAGGTGATGAGAGCAAAGTTAATTCCATTTTTGGACTATTGCTCAATCATCTTCCGGGGCAAAGACGCAAAAGTGCTCGACGATCGCAATTAGAACTTATAAAGCTGTTTTTAAAATCCCTAAATATATCAGTCGAGCAAACATAAGACTGGAATTTGGACTGAAAAACCAATTTGTGGAGCGTCAATTAGCATTTTTGAAGTCCTTGATATCATTAGCCCGCTTGGAGGAAGGATCTTTAGCAAAGCTATGTTGGCTAGAAATTTCAGAGGGGAATACTTAAAAAACTGGCAGCTGTACCTAAATGAATGTTTATGTAATTTTGATTTCTCTCATTTAGAAGATGAAATGGGGAGTAAAGTAGTTTTAAAAAAAGAAATGAATCAAATGGCCGCACTGCTAACAATTATAGCTGACAAGGAGGAATTAAGGAAAAGAAATTATTTTTGGACAATTGCTAATTCCTTTGGTAGGCTGTCGCCTCAACCCTATTTGGCATATCATTTAAAACCTAGGTTTAAGAATAAATTCATGCATTTAAGGTTCTGAAGATATCCTACAAAGGATGGCATACCAAAATGGGAGAATCAATGGTCATCGAGCATTTGTAGGCAAATGGAGGAAACAATAATTCATATAGTAACCTTATGCCCAGCTTTGGCAGACGCTCGGAAGTCCTTCCTAAAACCGATCTTTAATGAACTAGGAATTAGAATATGTAGGCAAGCAATTATTACCTGTTTGAGTGGGGCCAATATTAAACTTACTTTTTGTTTTGTTAAATTTATCATCATTGCAGAGAAGAAACTAAAAGTAGTAGAACGGGTAAATAATTGTATTGCGAAATAAAATACTTAAGAAACCTAATTTAAGATTCATTGGATGCAAAGTGTTGAGCTAGCTTAAGGGACTATGAGTATAATTTAAGATAGGCGCGCACATTGCACTTTATTATCGCTTGTAAATGAAAAACAGCTAAAAATTTGTATTTGTAATTCCAACTGCTAACGTAAGTCACTTTAGGTAAATGCTGCTATAATAGTTCCTGCTGCAAATTATAAGGCATTTTAGTTAGTCTTATGTATTTTAATTATCGTGTAATGTTTTAATGTTTTTATGGAATGGTCATCTATTATTGTATTAATGGTGGATCACTTTAAGAGGTTAATAAGTCTGTGTTTAGTATATGCTTGTTTTTCTTGGTAGCTTTTATCTTTCCTTGCTTGTAATGATTTTAATTAATCAACAAATAAATGCTTACTTACTTACTCTCTCACACACAAAAAAGCCCCATTAGTGAGCCAGAAAAAGATACCTTAGAGGAATCAATGCCACTACACATCTATATGGCTGTTCAAAACTATGTTTTGCAAAATCTGAAAATGCATTTAAACATAGAGGACCAATATTCTTTACTTATGTCCAGCGATTTCATCTAAGTAGCTTTTGGCCTGAACCTCTGAGATAAAGCTCTGAGTTGAACCCTGAAAGATAACTTTAAGCCTTGCAGGATTTTGAAGATACACTGTGGCCCCCAGTTTTTGAAAAGGATCAAATAGCTGTCTGAACCTCCATCTGCACTCCACCGTGGCGTGTGCGAAGTCTGGTCGAGAAAAGAAAAATATACCTTCAAAAGAGTGGGTCTGGCAAGGTCGTAGAGGGCCTGGCGAAGCAGAAAGTTGCAAAGAAGAGCAGCATACCCCTAGGGTGTTGTTGAGAGCCCAGGCCCTTCTGCTGAGAAAAAGAGGGAACCTGTGAGCTCTCTGGACCTCCTTGTCCCAGTCCCAGTCCTGGAGTTCTGGAAACGTTCCCTTAAGAAAAGTTACCATAAATTTCCTCGGATCATCCTTCTCAATCCCTTCTGAAATCCCCAAAAAGCGGAGATTGGTCCGCCTCTGCCGATTTTCTTGCTCCTCGGCCTTCCACATTAGATCTTTAACCAAGCCCTCACGTTCATCATGCTGAGTTTTGAGCAAGGTAACATAATTTTCCAGTTGCTCGGTTCGCAGTTAAACCGAGGCCATGCGATCAACAATTTCGGCGCTCGTCTTCCCCACCTTGCGCACAGCCCCTTGTAGTTTCTTTGCTGCCAGTCGCGATCTCCGGCTATCTGCCTTTGCTTCTGCTTGGAAACCTCTGATGGATTGCAGAATATCTGCTAGTGCTGGTTCGTTATTTTGCCCGCTCCCATTGCACATATTAGGACAGTCTGCCCCGGTCAGGGAGCCCCCAGAAGTTGCAGCAGGTTTAAAGGATGACAAGAGCGATGTGTCCTCGAACTCCCTCTTTAGGTCTGTATTATCATCTTTGTCGGAAGTGTCCCAATCATTGACGTGCGGTTCTTTGTTCCTCTTTGATTTAAGCTGCTGTTTCTTTTTTGAGAGGCGCTTATGTTTCATAGGATCCATATTGGAGCTGCTATACCATTTGGCGCCTTCCTTCATTCTAGAGAGAGAAATAATAATGTCTGAGAGTTCAGAATCCTCAGTGTGGGAATAAAATATTTCCTGGCAGTCCGGCGTTTTGAGCTTATACTCCTGCAAAGGAAGATTACTGGCATGCAGAAGAGGGGGGAGGGAGGGGGGGCGGAGACGACCGTGCAGGCACCCTCAGGATGGAATCATGGTTGTTTTCTTTGCAAGGGTCAGAGCTGGGATTGCCAAGGTGCTGTGTAATGCTGCCCCCATGGAGAGCAGAGGGTGCGGTGACTGTTGTAGTAGCTTTTGTAAATACATCAGATCGGGTTTCAACATCTGCATCCTCTACATCTGCATCAGTAAGAGCAGTAGCAACATCAATAGGGGTAGGGCCCTTGTCATCCTTGCTATAGTCCCAAAGCTTGTAGTAACGAGTGGTTGCTGTCTCCCTGTGACACGTGCAGGGACTTTTTTAATTGTGGCAGAATTCTGGGAGTCCAGTTCATTTGGCATTTTCTCTGTTGATCCCCCTTTTTCCCCCCCTTCTACCCGTACCCCCATTTTGGCCTTGCTGCCCGGAATTTCTGGTTTCTTCCGCTGGGCGGTGACTGGGAGAGAAATCCCTGTTACAGGTGTGCTCTTGGTTTTGCCCCCTCGCGTCCCCCTTCCCTGTCATGCTTACTTGCAATGTTCCGCGTGAGAATACCACCGGGAAGGGCAGCGTGGCGAGGGGTCTCTACAACCACGGGAATCCGTCGGAGGCTGAAGACTCGTGTGAGGAAGGCAGCGTGCGCAGCCTACAGCAGCTCTGTAGAAGTGAAGCTGAGGAATGATGGATGAGGCTGCACGCAGCCCCGCACAGATCCAGGAAAGCAGATTCCGATCCTCGCGGCGATGCGTCTGGTTAATCTGCAGACTGCAGGTAAAAACAAAGTGCACGTCCCGAGAGGGGTAACTCAGGTGTTTTGGGACCATTCCTCGATGTCCTTTTACGCAGCGCTTTGTTCTCAAGGTAGCGTGGTTACTCAGTCTGATTACTCCGTCTGCTTTCTTAGTTCGGAGCTACTGACATGATCGAGAAACTGTGTGCATGGAGAGATGCTCAACAGAGCGACTCATCGCGGTGTCAGTCAGCCGCCATCTTCAATCTTTGTATTTTTTAATGGCGTGTTCCTGAAAAGGGCTGCTGTCCGGGAAGATGAAAAGTGTCTGGTGTGATCCAAGTCTGGATCGGAGATGAGAAGAACCTGAAAGCTGAGGGAACCGAGTCTGAGTCACTTCAGGGTGGCCAAAGGCTAGGTAGTAGACTGCCCACCGATGTCGGGGGCTTCAGATGAGTTGACGCAATGCTTGACTCTGCAGACCAGGAGATGTCGAAGACGACCAAAGTCCGGAGGTGAGCTGTCCCACGAAGGATGTTGAGTGCTGAGGGGGTCAGTGTCCGGATGGAACACCAATAAGCCTTAGCAACTGCAACCCACTTGGTCAGAGGAAATCCGCTTTGGTGAGGACCAGCGAGGTCCTGGGGACTCGCCAAGCAATGGAGAGCCAGGGCACGTCTGGATCAACCAGGAAAGCCCACGGAAAGTTAGTTACCTTCACAGAGACCTACAGGCAAACACACCAGGGATCGCGAAGGGACCCCGAGAGGAATCCCAAAATACCAGCCCATGGAACATTCGTGGAGTGTAGGCCGGAAATCTTCTGTGGAAACACTACTCTGGGTCAGGACTACAAGTAGCTCAAAGCACAGCCTCTGGGGTCACCGGAAAGCATATGCTTCTGCAAAAGTACATGGTGCACATGCGTTCAGGTTGCACTGTCCCCACAAGGGATACGGGCCTCAGAATATCTGAGAGCGCAGATCAACCACGGAGACCACGGGAACTCACCTCCTGTGTTGTAGAAATCCTCAGAGTCCTCAGGAACTTCATAGATGCAAACCGGTCAGATGCGTTTAGGTGCCTGCTTAGCAGGGGAGTAACTCCTTTACTCCAAGGGAGATTCTTCAGTCCAGAGTCGTGCACATCGCCGAAGTACTTGGTTTCTGTAGCAGAGTTTAGTCCAGGTAAAATCTAAAGTTCTGTAGTCAGGGGTTCCTGCTTTATACCCAAGGAAGGGGTGGGACAAACACTGGGGATCCACCTACGAGAGGGTCAGGACAGAGGGGTGACTACACCCATATCCTTTGTCCAGTTTCCCGCCAGAGCAGGAGCAAATGGCTCCTGCAACCGGGTTGAGCTGGACTATGCACAGGGACACTAAATGTGCCCCCAGTGCATACATCAAAGCACTCTTGGAGTGCACCCACCCAGCCCCAATACACTAAAGCCTGTCTGGGAGGTGGCTACACCTTCCTGTGACAGGAATCCTATTGTCAAGCCTTCCCCTGCTGGAGTTTCATCCATCAGCATGAGGGCAGACTCGTATCTGTGGCTGACAGCATCCATCTTGTGAGGCTAGAGTTGAGAACGCTGGTACCGGGTGTATCGGTGTTGTCATATTTCTCCCTCTAGGAGGGTGGAATCATACCTCTCTGCCAGTTACTGGCGGGGAGGTATGATTCCAATGTGTTTGACACCAAACACGACTTGTTTCCTTGCAGCCGTTTTAAAGTTAGCATTTACCGCAAGGTTATAATGCCCTTAAGAGTATATGGTTGGCTGCATCACAAACAACCCCATAATATAGTTTGCCAAGGCTGCAGAGGGGCTCTGCTCCTTCGGGAGCACCCTCTCACATAAAACCCAGCACCCTGCCTTCAGGATTGATAAGGCCCGCCATTGGGGTGACTGATAGGTTTATATGTGCAGTGATATAAGGTAGATATAGTGAACCTATTTCCAAGTAAGAGGTGCGTGCACCACCTTACACAGGCTGCGGTAGCAAACCTGTTGTGTCATTTTGAATGGTCTCCCAGGGGTTGCATACTACATGCTGCAGCTCCTGAGAGGACTCTGGGGTACCTATGCCCTGGGTACATAGTATATCATATACTAGGGACTTATAAGGGTACCACAGAATCCAATCTGGAGGGTACCTAAAGTACATGCAATCAATTTAGAGGAGAAAGCAGCTAGGCTGGGGTCCTGGAAAGCAAGATCCCAGTCAATCTAAGTCGAAAACCGTGAAACATCAGCAAAAATTGGAGTTAACTATAAGAAGCAGATCCTACTCTCCTACAGTCTCTTCCCCTGGACATGCTTGGGTCATATGTAGGACCCAGTACAGGCATCTAAGGTTTAATCTGGTGCTGCTTTGTGGTATTGTTATATTCCACATAGGTACTCTATATAGGCGCAGGTACCATTGCAACCCTTCACCTATATTCTTCCCTACATTCCATACATAACGGTTCTTGGGGACTGACCTTTTACCTAGATATTACACTGCATTCAGAACGCGGGTTTCCCCCCAGTTCGAATCTCATACATTATGCATGAGGCTTCTTGGAAGCACAGCAGGACTAACATCTCCTGTATAATATCTCTGTATAAAGTTCAGCCCCAGCGTCATCTTTTAGGCCGACACAGCAAGGTAGGACCCCCTGGGAAGATCTATGTGTCTATATATACACATCACATCTTGCTTAGAAGGACAGAGGAGACCGAGACTTCCTGGCTGACACACTGACCAGAGACGCGGAGGTTCCTGCATGCAGACGCTCTAGCTCGCAGTGGTCTAACATCCCTTGCTGGGTGTCCAACTCGAGACCAGGACGAGTCCCATATTCTCTCATCCTCAGGTAATGGGTTTGATTAGATCCTAGAGGGATTCTTGGCATAACACCTGCACAGATGCTAGGCACATTTAGGTATATCTAGTTAGGGATGCATCATGGGAGTATGCACTTTTTATCATGTATTTTATGTACTTGTATATATTCATGATTACTGCAAGATGGTAGAATTTTTACCATCCCTTTACTTTCATAGTACTTCTAATCATATATATCTGCTACTGTCTAAGGGTTGTTGCAGCTCATGTATACTACACGAGAATAACAACTGTCCAACACATTTTTATTGAGAACGCCCAGCCTGTTTATTCTGTTTATCTCTCTGAGACAAACTAAGTGAGCACGAGTGACTGAGTGAAAGTTAGTGTATTGTTTCCACAATTCTGAGGGATCAGGGCTGTCGTTGCCAGAATCTATTCTCTCCTTGGTAAGAGATTATTGTGGCACTGTGAGCTAGCTGATACAGACCGGCTAACATACCGGTGGGGGTGCACAGAATCAGTCTGCCACCATTCCCACAGTTTATTATCCATACGCGCAGATCCTTTATGGGTTATATAGGAACTACACAAGATGGCGCCTCCAACGTTGGTTGGGTACTTATTCAACAGTAGAATCCGAGTAGTTCAGTCGTGCTATTCTCAGAGACCCCTACTCACAAAACACCAGAGACTTCTGGAGTGGCTGGGCACAAACTCCGCCACAGCGGAGTAGGCTAAAAAATCTGATTTATTGGCTGTTGATTAATCAAGCTTGAAGGACAGTGTTCCTAACAATTGTACAAATAACACCTTATCTTAGTTTCCTTGAAAATCTTCTTCCTCTATAAAAATGACTGAAGACGTAGAAATCGTGAGAGGAGTTGTGCATAGTTTGCACCTCTCCGATGAAGAAAATGCAGATGCAATTGCGATTGCTGAACGTTTCAGAAATACAGTCACCCTGAAACTACTTGTGCATGGTGTAACAGCCAGGGGTGGCATAGTAGCTTTCGTGATTCAGGCACACGAAGCATACAGAACAGAGGTATTTTATTTGTGAGTAACATTCCCAGCAGCAAATGCAAGAACAAAAACATTTCACTCCTGCACAGGAGATGCACCTGCGGAATATTGTCCGTTTGAGGACATTGATGTTCCGCCCACGTATTAGGAACACTTATACTGGTTTAAAGGCGCCCTGTCCCACATAAGATACTCTGACCTCTCGGAAGAGAAGGAGCAACATGGCCAATATTAGCTGCTTACACACCACATCCTGACATTGAAACAATGCCACCAGGAGACTTACTCTTACAACACAAAGATTTTAATACAAATCTACAGAAATTGGACCCAATTCGTCATGAGGACACTCGCAGTCAAACCAGCAATGGGTGCAACAAATGGAACTCAAGCTCAGAGTACAGCAACTAAAATCACACCACAAACATTACACGCGGTGATGGGTAAAATGCCCTCAAAACATGAACAAATGCCTTTCTGGGTAGCTCAGAAAATAACACCGCTAGAGGCAGTATTCCGGAATACTACCCCGTATGAAAAACACAGAATGCTAACAATCTGCTTGCCCATGGGGACAACCCCACAAATAGAGGATTGTACCACTTGGGGTACAGTCTTTGCTGCCTTTTATACCAGAACTCGTGGCATTCCATCATTGGAAGTAGTACCAGACGTATTGAGACAAATACTAAACTAGTACGGAGCAGAGCCTGCTCTGAACTTTGGGATGAAGTTACTAGGTAACTATGCCCAGGTATCTGCCATAATATTAGCTAATATTAAGGGGGAAGCAGCTTCAATGGCTATCCACCAGTGCCTAAGGGAGTTCATTCCTTTAGAACAAGAACACAAACTACCGAAAATTATTGAAAATTATTGAAACTGCAATGCAGAATTAGGCAGAGTCAGTTTGGGTGTCATGGATTGGCAGCAGCGCAGGCTCACACACGCCTCTAACCTTAGCTCAGGGTGTCCGGCAGAAACGACTTCGGATGCTAAGCTCTCCTTCCCCCACCAGACACGGAACCCACAGTGGAAGCGAAACACACTGCGCGCACACGTACCTAGCCGGGAAAGGGGAAGTGGATAAAATAATAAATGGGTAGCGATGATTCCTTGGGATCCCCCGGGAGTCTGGTCACCAAGATGCGTAGGACAGCAGGAGAGGACCCACCTGATTAGGGAAAAGTAAGGAACACAATCAACACTACACTTCAGGTTTCTCGGACAGTATCTTAAGCAATTCGTAGGCACATCACTCACCGGAATCATACAAAACCCTGGCAGTGAATAAAGGACACCACAGCAAGCCTGCAAGGACTATGACTCGTTCTGTAATGAGTTCAGAACTGTGGCATGAGGTAGTCAAAAAAGGATATGGAAAAATAGCGGTTGTTTAAAATGGCACAAACCGCTCTCAGAGTCAGCCACAAGTTTGCTTCAGGGAACCCACAAGAAACGTCCGTGGAATAATGTCTCTGTCTCTGTGTGGCAAGAACTGTCCGTGAACAAAGCAAACAAAACAAAAAACAGTTCTGAGACTACGTCTCCCAGAAACCCTCTCTGGAGAGAAAGTACAAGGAAAATTAGCGCAGCGCGTCTTCAGGCAGAACGCTGCCTAATATGAGTTGCAAGAACAAGCAATACGTCCCAAGAGTGCCCTAATCTAACTAGCTAGGGACTTTTAAACAACAAAGCAGAAAACGAAAACGAGCCCGTTTCCGTTTTTTGAGTACTTATCAGGAAAGCGCTGAAAGTTCCAAACGCTGGGTAAACACGGCTTCTCAAATCCAGGAATCTTCTAGCTTCTCGCTGGAATCCGGCGGGGAACACCTTCCGCCACTCCGATCCTCTCAACAAACAAAAATTGACAAGCACCGTCCGTGAGGAGGGGAGGGGCTAATATGCCTTAGGTCTCATGGCTCTTCCTGCTTGCCCCTTGGAATGCTGGTCACTGTAGTTCACTCTGCCTCTTCTACAAACGTCCCCACACGCATACCATCTTCGGGATCTTGATAGTAGTACCATCCCTCGACCCCCGGGCACCACAATCGCTACAGAACCCCCTCTCGAGGACTGCCGACTCGGCGGTCGACCAGGCTTGCCCGGATGCAGGGCATGGAACCGGTCAACTAGTTCCGGACAGTGCAGATTCCCTAGGGGTTCCCAAGACCGATCTTCCGGGCCGTAACCCTTCCACTCCACCAAGTACTGGATCCTGCCCCTCACCATACGGGAATCTAGGATGGACTGCACCTCAAATTCCTCCTGACCATCCACATCAATAGGAAGTGGAGCTACCGGGAGCCTCATACTGGGAGGGCAGGGAACCAGGAGGGAGACATGGAACACAGGATGAATCTTCCAACCCACCGGGAGCAGGAGTTTCACAGCAACAGGGTTGATCACTTCAACTATACTATAGGGGCCCACGTATTTGGGTGTCAGTTTGGTATGCCCTTTAATGTGGAGATTCTTGGTGGAGAGCCACACCTTGTCTCCTACCCCATATGTCGGTTCGACCCTCCTTTTCCTGTCAGCGAAGCGTTTCTGCGCGGACTGGGCATCGGCCAGGCTGTTTCGTGCATCCAACAACACCGCTCTCAGATGGGCGTGGTGTTCGTGGATGCTAGGAACAGGGGAATGGACAGGCCACTCAAAGGGAAGGATGTTTGGATGGTACCCATGGAGGCAAAAAAAAGGCGAACAACCCAGTGTTGAGTGCACGGCATTGTTGTATGCGAATTCGGCCATCCAAAGTAACACAGTCCAGTCCATATCATTCCTCAGAGAGAAACAACGAAGATATTGCTCCAGGGTCTGGTTCAGGCGCTCCGTCTTTCCATCTGTCTGAGGGTGGTAGCTGGAGGATAGACGGGCATCAATGTTCAAGGTGGTACATAACGCCTTCCAGAATCGAGAAGTGAACTGAGAACCCCTGTCGGTGATCAATACACAAGGAAGACCATGGGCCCGGACTATATGTTGAAGAAACACTGTTGCTAATTCAGTAGATGTGGGGACATCCTCCAGAGGTATGAAATGGCCCATCTTCGTCAAGTGATCGACGACAACTAATATCACTGTCATTCCATCACAAGGGGGCATCTCAACAATAAAATCCATGGAGAGAGTGTGCCAAGGCTGGGGAGGTATGGGCAAGGGTCTCAGTAGTCCCACCGGTCGAGCATGCACAGCTTTTCCTTGCGTACAGATGGCACAATTCCTCACTTAAGACCGGACTTCCTCTCTTAGCTGGGGCCACCAGAAGGAACGCTCCACTATAGCAATAGTTTTGTACATTCCCATGTGACCCCCCAGAACCGAATCATGAGACCAGGCCAAAACTCGTTGTCTTAGGGCATCGGTGGGGATAAACAGCGCAGCATCCTGGTAGGCGAGATCATCCTTTTCCGTGCGATGCTCTGGATCCTCTTGTATCCATTCAAGTATGTTCATATCTGCAAGGGCTATTTTCACGTCCTCAAGAAAGTTGTTTGACGACAGGAGAGCTACAGATCCCACGCTTGCAGTTGTTTCCTGAAGGATCAAAGGTGTTTCAACGTCTTCGGTCTTTCTCAGTTCTCCATCCTCCAGACGTGACAGCGCATCTGCCTTCCCATTTTGGGGTCCGGGTTTGTATTTGATAATGAAGTTATAGTCAGAGAAAAACAGAGACCACCGTAACTGTCGGGGAGTGAGGGCCTTAGCTGTTTTCAAAAATAACAAATTCCGGTGATCAGTATAGATCTCAACTGTATGTACTGCGCCTAGTAGATAATGACGCCATTCCTCACATGCCCTTTTTATAGCTAAAAGTTCTTTGTCTGTTATGGCATAGTTCACCTCACATGGCGTGAGCTTTTTAGAGAAGAAGGCAACAGGGTGTACTTGGCCCGTACTAGGGTGTCTTTGGGAAAGCACTCCCCCCACAGCATATTGAGATGCGTCGGTTTCCAGTATAAATGGTAGTTGTGAGTCAGGGTGACGAAGAATAGGAGCTTGAGTAAACTGCTTCTTCAGGTATTGAAAAGACGCGTCCGCATCTTTACTCCACACAAAAGGCATATTCTTCCTTAACAAACAAGAAATCGGATGTATGATCTTGGAGAAGTCCTTGATGAATCTACGATAGTAGTTTGCGAAACCGAGAAAGCTTTGTACAGCTTTCACGGTTTTGGGTGTAGTCCAATTGAGTATCGCCTCCACTTTACTCAAGTCCATTTGAAAGCCTTTCTCGTTGATGATGTACCCAAGGAAGGACACTTCCTGGACGTGGAACAAGCATTTCTCCAACTTGGCGTAGAGAGTTACGTTGTAACCCGTCTAGCACAGACTTCACATGCATGACATGTTCTGAAAGAGTGGAGGAATACACCAGGATGTCATCGATGTAGACTATGCAATAGGTTTCTAGACAACCCCGCAGAACCTCGTCCATGAAAAACTGAAATGCGGCGGGGGCATTGCACAGCCCAAAGGGCATTACCCTATATTCAAACAGGCCCAGCTTCGTTCGAAATGCTGTCTTCCACTCATCCCCTTTTTTGACACGCACCAGATGATAGGCTCCACGCAGATCGAGTTTGGTAAAGTATCTGGCTCCTTTGAGTTGGTCCATGAGCACAGGTATCAAGGGGAGAGGGTACCGGTTTTTGATGGTCACACGGTTAATGGCTCGGTAGTCTATACAGGGCCTTAATTCTGCGCAATCCTTCTTGGGAATAAAAAACATAGGGGATGAGGCAGGAGATGATGAGTGCCTGATGAATCCCGATGCTAAATTCTCTTCAATGTATGTTTTCAGATATTCTGTCTCCTTCTCGGTCATGGCATAGACCCTGCTACATGGAATATCTGCTCCTGGTACGAGATCGATTCTGCAGTCGTATACCCTGTGTGGCGGCAAATGGGTAGCCTGTTGTTTGTCAAACACAGGGGAGAACGACTGATACTCCAAGGGAAGTATCGTGGCACAACAGTATCGCTCAAGAGGACACGCAGCCGCCAGACAAAGAGAAGACGAGAGTTCGGTAGTGCAGGGAACCGAAGAAACCTGAGTACAATGTTCCTGACAGTAATCGGATGACAAGGTGATAGTGCGTGCTGCCCAACAGACCTTTGGATCATGTAGAGTTAACCAGGGCATTCCCAGGATGAGCCGAAACTGGGGGGCATCAATGAGATCAAACTGGATGTATTCCTGATGATTGTTTCCAATGTGCATCAGCATGGGACAGGTGTGGTAGGCCACTGGACCCGATGATAAAACAGTTCCATCCACGGCTTTCACCAACTCCGGTTTTTCTTTTTTCTCACATGCAATTCCGATCTTCATGGCAAATTCCTGATCAATATAGTTCCCGGTGGCTCCTGAATCTACTAAGGCATCTATATTCAATGATTTCTGTGGGGTGACCCAGAGGATGATTTGAAGGTTCATATGCGCCACTGCCGGATGCAATGTGTTTGCAAGACATGGGGAGATCATTTGCGGCAAACAACCCAAGACAGAGACCTCTTCCTGGTTTGGGTTCTTCAGTTTTCCGTCGGTTGATCGGACTGTACTAGAGCTTGTATCCTTGGGACGGGGTTTCTGGCTGGAACGGTGTTCCGGGCTCTACAGTCCTTAATGAAGTGACCCCCTTTTCCGCAATAGAGACATTGCTTCAAACGACGTCTTTTCTCTTTTTCTTCCTGTGTCAGCGGTCCACGGATACCACCGATTTGCATGGGTTCAGGACCTTCGGAGGGTTTGGAACGTTCTTCTATCGGACCTCTAAAGCGAGGGTAGAAAGGGCGATTGTCTCCTCGTGATCTATCCCCTCTTCTCTCTAGGAGCCTGTGGTCCAACTGGACAGTCAAATCAATGAATTCTTCACAGGTGTCGGGTAACTGTACCACTTGTGCAAGGACGTCTTTTAATTCACCCCGAAGGCCTTGATAAAATAACGAGATGCGTTTTGCAGGGGGCCAATCGGTCTCTACCACCAACCTGTTGAATGAGGTGATATAAGTCAACAAGTCCTGCAAACCTTGACGTATGGTGAGTAGTTCCCTATCCAGGGTCAACATGTGAGATTTGCGATCAAAAAGTTTGCGCAACTCAACACAAAAAGCAGAAAAATCGTGCAGCACTGGGTCGTTCTTCTCCAGCAAAGGGATGTTCCAGCTAGCAGCATTACCCCCCATATAAGACATCATAAAAGCTGTCTTAGCAGAATCGTCCTGAAATACCCCGGGCTTACATAAAAAATGTAACCTACATTGATTCAGGAATGTTTCAAACTTACGGGGGTCTCCGTAAAAGCGTTCAGGGGAAGCTAAAGGAACGCCTACGGTCTGCACCACATGAACGGTATGAGCGGCTTCAGCCGAGGAGGCACTAGAGGTGGCTAATTGAGGGGGAACAGAGAACCCACCCCCTTCCACTTCTATAGTTTTTTTTGCGCCAGGGGGAGGTAAGGTAGCAGGTTTAATATAAGGACTCCCTCCTGTTCCTTTCTGGACTAGTCCTGCGACTTCCCTTCTTAAGGTGCCCACTTCTTTATACAGGGTTTGATTTTCAGCTCTGGAAGTGGCTACTTCCTGTTGTAAGGCGGCCATGCCTTCCACCAGGGAGGCCAAGACTGCCTCAACATTCATCGTTCGGGCCGGTGTGTCAACTTGGGCTTGTCAATCTGTCATGGATTGGCAGCAGCGCAGGCTCACACACGCCACTAACCTTAGCTCAGGGTGTCCGGCAGAAACGACTTCGGATGCTAAGCTCTCCTTCCCCCACCAGACACGGAACCCACAGTGGAAGCGAAACACACTGCGCGCACACGTACCTAGCCGGGAAAGGGGAAGTGGATAAAATAATAAATGGGTAGCGATGATTCCTTGGGATCCCCCGGGAGTCTGGTCACCAAGATGCGTAGGACAGCAGGAGAGGACCCACCTGATTAGGGAAAAGTAAGGAACACAATCAACACTACACTTCAGGTTTCTCGGACAGTATCTTAAGCAATTCGTAGGCACATCACTCACCGGAATCATACAAAACCCTGGCAGTGAATAAAGGACACCACAGCAAGCCTGCAAGGACTATGACTCGTTCTGTAATGAGTTCAGAACTGTGGCATGAGGTAGTCAAAAAAGGATATGGAAAAATAGCGGTTGTTTAAAATGGCACAAACCGCTCTCAGAGTCAGCCACAAGTTTGCTTCAGGGAACCCACAAGAAACGTCCGTGGAATAATGTCTCTGTCTCTGTGTGGCAAGAACTGTCCGTGAACAAAGCAAACAAAACAAAAAACAGTTCTGAGACTACGTCTCCCAGAAACCCTCTCTGGAGAGAAAGTACAAGGAAAATTAGCGCAGCGCGTCTTCAGGCAGAACGCTGCCTAATATGAGTTGCAAGAACAAGCAATACGTCCCAAGAGTGCCCTAATCTAACTAGCTAGGGACTTTTAAACAACAAAGCAGAAAACGAAAACGAGCCAGTTTCCGTTTTTTGAGTACTTATCAGGAAAGCGCTGAAAGTTCCAAACGCTGGGTAAACACGGCTTCTCAAATCCAGGAATCTTCTAGCTTCTCGCTGGAATCCGGCGGGGAACACCTTCCGCCACTCCGATCCTCTCAACAAACAAAAATTGACAAGCACCGTCCGTGAGGAGGGGAGGGGCTAATATGCCTTAGGTCTCATGGCTCTTCCTGCTTGCCCCTTGGAATGCTGGTCACTGTAGTTGTATTGTATTGTATTGTCATTTATATAGCGCGATTGCTGCCTAGTGGGCGTCCAAGCGCTGAGGCCTAAGACAGAGCTGAGTAAGCGGAAGGAAATTAGAGTACAGTGGACCTCGCAAACAAGTAGGTTTTAAGTTGTTTGCGGAAGGAGAGTAGGTTTGGGTTGGCCCGGAGCTGTAAAGGGAGTGAGTTCCACATCTTGGAGGCGTTCAAGGAGAACATCCTGCCTCCGGACCTAGCTCTCTTTACTCTGGGTACTATGGCCAGAAAGGCTTCTGTAGATCTGAGGTTTCTCTTAGGGTGGTATTGCATGACTAGTTTGTCAATGATAACTGGGCCTGATTTCCAGAAGGCCCGGTGGGCAATACATAGTGCCTTGAATGCCACTCTCTGTCTCACTAGTTCACTCTGCCTCTTCTACAAACGTCCCCACACGCATACCATCTTCGGGATCTTGATAGTAGTACCAACCCTCGACCCCCGGGCACCACAATCGCTACATTGGGTGGGAAAGCATTAAAACCACAACTGATGGGCAGTCCTCAAAAGGACACTTCCAAGCAGACACCTGCTTCAACAAAGAAGTGGGGCAATAAAAAAACGACAACATTTTAAAGGTAACGGATCTCAATTCAAAGGTAGCTCTCCTCCACGGGAGCCCTAATGAAAAGAGGTATAACCTTACGAATAGGGTTAATATTAGGAAACCGGTATCAGGATACTGATACACGTTCCTCTCGGGGTTCATCGAAAAACTCCAAGAGGGAAGGACGGTCAGACAGACAAGAAGAGTGTACAAAGTCCAGAGTCAAGCAGCACACTCAAGATTACACCTCTAATTAAGAGAAACCAAAGCAAAAGCCACAGTTCAAAAAGAAGGTTGCAGGTCTAAAGATCAGACATGCCCAGAATTCTGAGGACTCGACCACTGAACGGGGAATGGGCTCTGAAGATGATACAGTGTGGCAGTAATAACAATACCTCACCAGAACCTGATGGAATTTTTGGTAACAGCGTACTTGAATGATTATATCACGGTAGAGACACCTGGTTCTAGGGTAAGTCTCCCACATAAGTTATATGAAATAACACTCCAAATGGAGGGGGACAAATGTAGGACATTTAGAGGTCTCCTTTGGGAGAACCTGTCGTTTGGCTATGACATTTAGTTAGCTGAACAACATTGTCCGCCAGCATTTGTCATAGATTACCCTAAAGGAGAAACAGTAATTTTACCGGCATTCTCAGACCAAATTCCCAGGCACCTATCACACACCTATGCGCAGGAGTGGGTGGTAGCCCAAGCTCCTGCATCATACAAAAACCATGTTGGATAGGATGAGAATTCAACCCACCACATAATTCCTTTAATAAATACTTCAACTGCACAGAGGCAGTTTCCAATAACGCAAGAAGCTAAAAAACAGGTCCGTGAGATATTAGATCAACTTGAATACTAAGGGGTGATCGAAAATTGCACCTCATCGATGAATAATCCTTTGTTTCTGGTCATGAAACCAGTAAATTCAGATCGTTTAGTTTTAGATTATAGACCTTTAAACACATGCACTAATACATTTGCAGTCCAAAATGCACACAATGCCGCATTAATGAATAACATTGTACGGAAAAAGTATAAAATACTTGCTATCTCAAATGGATTTTTCTGCCAAAATATAGCACCTGAAAGCAGACATCTAACCGCATTCTCAGCGCTAGGGCCCCAGGATAAATTTTGATGACTCCCCCCAAGGGGATAAGAACAGCCCAGGGTTGTTTTCGGCCAGAGTAACTGAGTTACTTCGAAATTTGGATGAAGTGGCATTGTCCTATGTGGATGATATTTATCTAACGGACAATGACCTAGAGCATGGGTACTCACAAACTTTCTCTCGGGGGCCAAATTTACAGTGTGGTTTGTGTCCGAGGGCCGCACCGGTGGGGGCGGGGTCAGTGTGAAAGGGGCGGGGCTAGAGCAACAAAAAAAACTGACCATAAGGTGTGATCACAGGTCCCTGCAGCGGACGCCTTCGTCCACTGAGCCACCAGACCCGGCATAGACACACATCTCTCTCCCTCTCTCTCTCTCTCCCTCTCTCCCCCTCTCTCTCCCTCTTTCCCCCTCTCTCCCCCTCTCTCCCCCTCTCTCTCCCTCTCTCTCCCCATCCCTCTCTACCTCCCTCTCCCTCCCTCTCCCGCTCCCTTTGCCTCGCCCTCTCCCTCTGACTCTCTGTCTCCCTCTGACTCTCTCTCTCTCTCTCTCCATCTCTCGCCATCTCTCCATCTCTCCCTCTGTCTCACTCACTCTGACTCTCTCACTCCCTCTCTTCCTCTGTCTCACTCACTCTCTCTGTCTCCCTCCCTCTCTCTCCCTCTCTCTCCCTCTCACTCTCTCCCTCCCTCTCCCTCTACCTCCCCTCTCCCTTTCCTTCTCCCTCTCCCTCTCCCTCTCTCTGTCTCTCTGTCTCCCTCTGAATCTGTCTCCCTCTGACTCTCTCTCCATCTCTCTCCATCTCTCCCTCTGTCTCACTCCCTCTGACTCACTCCCTCCCTCCCTCTCACTCCTTCCCTCCCTCTGTCTCCCTCCCTCCCTCTGTCTCCCTCCCTCCCTCTGTCTCCCTCCCTCCCTCTGTCTCCCTCCCTCCCTCTGTCTCCCTCCCTCTCTCTGTCTCCCTCCCTCTCTCTGTCTCCCTCCCTCCCTCTGTCTCCCTCCCTCTCTCTGTCTCCCTCCCTCCCTCTGTCTCCCTCCCTCTCTGTCTCCCTCCCTCCCTCTGTCTTCTTCCGTCTGCCTCCCTTTCCCTCCCTCCCTTGCTTTCCATCCCATCCCTCGCTCCCTTTCCCTCACTCGCTCTCCCTCACTCTCCCTCCCTCCCTCCCCATCCCTTCCCCTCCCTCTCCCTCCCTTTCCCTCCCTCACTTTCCCTATCCCTCTCTTTCCCTCCCTCTAGCTCTCCCTCCCTCTGTCTCCCTCTCCCTCCCTTTTCCTCCCTCTGTCTCCCTCCCTCTGTCTGCCTTCCTTTCCCTCCCTCCCTCCTACTTTAACAAAGGTAAGGTCCATCAGATTGGTTTCGACGTCTTCAGTGAATTTGGACATCCGAAGACAAATATGCAGATAGATACTAATGGATGTCCTCATAGTATGGGCAACGGAGTAGGCTGTGTCCAGTCCAGATTTAATTATATGGCTGGAAGCATTCTGACAATCTGCATTGACCTCCTGAAATGCTCCTTCATGTTTGCGGGATGTGGGGCAACATCAATTGGGTTATACCCCATAATAAAGCATGGGTACAACAGGCGAGAAGGCAGTTGGCCTTTAACGATTTCAGGGCTGTACTCCCTTCTGAGAAGGCTTTCTTGCTCCATGCTTCCAGTCTTTTAGACTCCCTATCTGAATGTACAGTAAATAAGGCACCACTCAATTGTGTACTGGAGAAAGAAGCTTAAATAACCAGGCTCTCTGGAGATGGGTGTGTGGAGAGAAAAAGTGAGTTGCTGCCTGGTACCGAACTGTACCTCTATGCCACAAGTCTATCCACCGCTGGCATAGATGATGGCTTTTCCCAAGCTGTCACGACAGGTGCCATCAAAGCCTCATTAAAGGACAGCTAAGGTTCTGATGTGGCTGATGATGGCAAGAGAATCTCGTTAAGAACATTGGACTTGGTCTCTGCTGAAAGGAAATCCAAAGATCTCCACGGCATGTAGCACTATTCCCTCCCTCGCTTTCCCTCCCTCCCTCGCTTTCCCTCCCTCCCTCCCTCTGTCTCTCTCCTTTTTTTTTTTTAAAGGCTGTCTGCAACCAGAGCTCGACTTAGAGACTCTGCTGCCTGTGGGGGCCGGGCGATTTCCGCCGTAGTCAGAGTGGTGCTGCAGGGGCGCTGAGAGGTGAAAATAGTCTCATTAACATGCTAATGGTCAGACCATTAGCATGTTAATGAGGCTATTTTCACCTCTTAGCGCCCCTGCAGCACCACTCTGACTACGGCGGAAATCGCCCGGCCCCCACAGGCAGCAGAGTCTCTAAGTCGAGCTCGGGTTGCAGACAGCCTTTTAAAAAAAAAAAAACTCGGGTAGATGTCTGAAAGGTCCGCGGGCCGCCAGAGAAGGCTTGCCGGGCCGCCAGCGGCCCGCGGGCCGTACTATGAGTACCCCTGACCTAGAGAAACACTTGAACAGAGTGAATACCATCATTTTGGGATTTGCTTCTGAGGGTGGGCTTCAAATTCAACTTTAAAAATGAAAATTTGCCGACCTTCGTGTCGTATCTTTAGGATATGATCTTTCAAGTGAAGGAAAAAGCCTGGCAGACAATTTTTTAGAAAAATCTGCGCTGCTCCAAAATCACTGAAAAATGTACAATCAATCCTGGGATTCCTAAATTTTGGTAGAACACACATTTTAAATTACGCAGAAAGAGTTAAACCTTTCTACGATTTAATAAAACCTGATTTTTCAGTAGGACAATGGACACAGGAACACACAGATATCCTTTGTTCCTTACAAGTTGATATGATAGCTTCCAAACATTTACAGACAAGCTTAATTTTATGCAGCCTGGTGATCTGTATTATTATTATGATTATGATTTGTGGGGCGCAACGAATCATCCCCAGGGGGATCTCTCTGCGCCGGAGTAGCAGCCAACCTATGAAAAAAGTAGTTCTTAGAACATCCAGGTTTTAAGCAGTTTCTTGAACTGTACCAGATTAGGACAGGCTCAGATCTCATCTGGTAGGCTGTTCCAATGGACAGGGGCTCGGTGAGAAAAAGCACGACCGCCCTTTTTTAGCTTTCTTGATTCTCCACGTGCAGAGCAATTTCCAGTTGCTCGATCTCCGCTGACGCACGGGCATGTATAGCTCTAGTTTCTTCTTGAGGTATGCAGGGCCTGTCCCATGAAGAGATTTACACACTGTACACAGGAGTTTGACGACTGCTCTTTTCCTGATAGGAAGCCAATGCAATTGAGGCAGGAGAGGTAGTGACTGGGTGCATGCAGATTTATTGAGAGCAAGAGGGGCTGCTGTATTTTGGACTACCTGCAACCTTGATAATAGATCTTCCCTGATTCCAACTAGTAGTGAGTTTCCATAGTCTAGTCTGCTGACCAGAAGCGACTGAATAAGGGTTTTTCTGGCAATGAGGGGAATCCAGGGGAATCCAGGGGAAGATTTTTCTCAACATTCACATGATTCCAAAGCAGGTGCCCGAAATGGTCTTCACATGCTCCTCCATGGAAAGTTTATGCAATTATGATGCCCAAGTTCTTTGCCCACCTTTTTGTTGTCGGGGCTTCCCCGAGTTCTAAAGGCCACCATTCAGGGGTCCACAATTCCTCCGCTTTCCCTAACAAGATCTCAGTTTTATTGGAATTGAGCTGAAGGAAGTTCTTACTCATCCATGTGGCTATTTTTAGCGTACAGTTTTTGAACTTTGCTCTGGTCACTGCAGGGTCCGACTCTATGGGGACTATTGTATAGTTGCCGGTCAACCTGGGTACACCTATCTAACATATAATGAAGGTGAAACTACCAATTGTATATAAATCACATTTATACACAAATGCTGAGATGCGCTTCGCATCTACAGAAAAGATTCTGACATCAGTACAAACTTCTGTAGTAAGAGAAAAAGCAGTAGCACAGGGAAACGAATAATAGTAGTGACAATAGTTCCAGCCTTAGAGGCTGTACGAATGCGAGCGTTCCTAATGGTAAAGCCTAACATCCAAGATGGATACAATGGGCTAATTCCCTCACTGCAACAGATGTAGAATACAGGTACGACCCAAATCTAAAGAGACAAGCATTTCTGCAGTATGAACAAGAATATCCTCTACCAAATGAAATAATGCCTCTAGATCAGTAAGAATATATAATTTACATTGACAGATCTGCTCAACCGGCCATAGGAAGTAAGCAGCAATATAGCGCAGCATGTGCAATCAGTAAAGGTCGCATGCGGATGGAAAGTCCTCCCAAGTTGCACAAAAACGCAATCTCTAGTGGACTGCACGCCACATCTGGCAGTGTTAAAAGCTTTGATACTGGCACTGGTAAATACAGATCGAGAATTCCCCACACTAATTGTGTGCGATTAATTTTACTTTGTACAGTCATATGAATATTCGCAGCACTGGGTTCAAAACGGGTTAAAAGATGCAAAAGGTCGCACAATTAAGCATAAAATGCTATGAGAACAGGTAGTGGAGCTGAAAACCAAAACTACCGAGAGCTCACGTGATATATTGAGTCATCTGCATGATGGTGTTCACGCTAAAGGGAATTCAATGGCTGACTGTATGCGCGGCTTCCGTAGCTGCAATCACTCGTTCAAAAACTGAAATAGACAGTGAGATTATGGTGGTTGTCATTGCTTCACGCAAGAACAGCAAAGCAGTACCAAAAAGGTTTCCACTCAATTGGTCCTACAAGTTAAATGCCAATAACATTCTATGTGCTCAGATTCCTGGAGTCCTGGAGTAGGGGATAGTCATTCCAAACATGGATTGTAGGTTAGGTTTAATTCTAGCAGCACACAGAGATATGTTATGCACATGTAGGAGTTAGGGCAACTGTTTCTTTATTGAAACAAGGCTATTGATGGCTTGAGTTGACATAGCAGACTAAAGACTATGTCTTGAAATGTGACATCTGTCCGCAGATGAAAGGTTCCACCGTAACTGGTCCAGCACAGACCCCATTATTAATATCTGACAAACCACACTAGTATGTGTTTACTTGGACCACTGCGGCCCCCTACAAAGAGATGGGGTTTAAAGTTATATCAAGGTTGCAGTGGATTCCTGCTTAAGATTCATATGGGTGTGGCCCCAACACTCGGCTGACGCTCGAACTGTTATAAAAGATTTGTGAGTCTTTATAGGGACATACGCAATTGGCACATTATATTCTGACCAGGGCCCTGCGTTTAGCCCTCTGGCTTACAAGGAGGCCATGCGAGGATTGGGTGTAGCATTGTGGAACTCCCCTCTGTACCATCCCGAGGGAAATTCGGTTCTGGAGAGGAAAAACAGACATAAAGAAATCTTTAACAGCTAGAGTATTAGGCACGGGTTAGAATTGGGTAAAACATCTGATGGAGTGCAGCAAGCATTGAATAACATGCCAAGAAGATCTCTTTGGGGGGGGGGGAGTGGGGATCACTCCATATGAGTTCCTATTTGGGACAGGAATATGGGTCCCTGATCTTGATTGTGAAGGAACAGTGGGGGATGAAAAACCTTTTGACATCCATGACGTTTGGCTGTTTTACTGGATCTAAATGAATCCAGGACACAAAGTAATGTCCATATCAGGTTCTAGCAGTTGAAGGAACAAGAACTGTACTCCTACCGCCTCTTGCCGAAAAAAGGGAGTAAAGATTTGTCTCAATCGACCTAATCAAACCTCACTATGTGGCCAATACTGAGTGGTAGGCCACGTGGACTCAAAAGTAGCAGACGCCCTCCTCTCGCTACAATTAAAGAAGTTCAAACGGAAAGACTCATCACATTCGAAGAGTTTGCTGCACAGAATGATGGACTATACAATAATGCTATAGAACCCGTTCCCCTTGAACCTGAATATCAAATTCAGAATCAAAATTGAAGACAAATTTCAATTCAACGAAATACAGATGTCTACATCAACATGCCTCAACAAGAGCAAACTACAATTTCTACAAATCCTGATGCAATACCAACAATTGATCGAACTGCTTCTGGCTACTTCATAAACATTGATGCGTTTTCTTTGGATCCAAGTGAACCTAAAAAATTGCCTACCCAAAAATCGCACATGCAGCAAGTTAGTCTTTCTGAACTTTCTTAGGAAGACTTAACTGGGTCATCTTGGGTAGAACTATGGGTAATCACCGGGATACTTTTCTTTCTTATGGTTAGGCTTAGTAATAGTTGTTAGCATGCTTGTTAATGGAAAATACCTTCAACAAAGCTCTGCAGCTCAAAAGGTGAATTTAATTTTAAAAGCACACCAATCATCTCATCGAGAACAAAAACTTGTCATCAGTGAACATTACAGCAGTTCCTATACTTCATGGTATAGTTTGGGACCAGGTTGATTTCGATATATTTGGTCCAACCAAACCTTTGAGAATTCCTCATTTATTTAAAATATCGTTGAGTGATCCCATTAACTCAAGTACATTTTATGATGATTGGGGACCTTGATACTGTAAATAATGTTGCCTGGCTTAGAAAAATCTGCTGCATTTTCTAATAGTGACACATTGGAAAGCACTTCAGATTTAGAAACAATGTATTGTTATCAACACTATGGTCTTCATTTTCTGCATAAGTCTGCTTATACTAGAAATGTGTTCACTTACCATCAGTGGGAACATTGTACAACACCGCCAAAAGGTAGCTCAAAAACATTTACACAGAAGTTTCCCTATTTTTCAGGGTTTAATGTCTGACCCAGCCTCATGTTATTATAAGGTTGCACCAACATCAGCACAGAAAAGTGTTAAAAACCAAACAGATTTACTCTGCTTCCTTTAGTGCCCAGTTGTCTGAACAAGGTTTCAACTTCTGGACAGACCATAACTTAAAATTGGTCTGGGACTAGAGAATGGCAAGTTCAGGGAACTGAAGCTTTATATAGAGCATGCCGTATCCCTCAACAGATCATGTTTGCAAATGAGACAGTACAACAGATGTCTTGCCTTGGACTAGCCAAGAAGAAGGACTTGCACACCTTGGATGCCAACTCCATCACACACCTAGGGTAACGTGACATCACAGAAAGGGATGACATTATACAATACAACAGATCAGACCCCGATTGGAAGAAATGGTTGATTTGGCCCATACACCAATAGTTGTCAGGCAAGATTCATGGGTAAAACCGATGGATTCGCTATCCATAGGCTAGATCCATGTTATGTACAGAGTGAACATCCGGGGGTAGTGACATCCTACTGTTTTGGGAAGTATGCCTTGATTTCACTAAAAGCCTCAACACTCACACAGGTGAAACAACACTTATCCTTACTGTCACAGGATGTGGAACTGAGGGATTTTTTTTACTAGGTCCCAGGAAATCACGTGAGAAATGTTTCATTTTTGATGTCTACAATGAAATATGGAAAATATCCCAACAAGAGGCCACAGAGATTACGTGAAATCGACTGTATAAATCTAGAAAAATCTCTAGCAGTGGTAGACAATGGGTTAAGTACATAGACCGCCAGGTGATATTCCTTAGGCAACATTGTATCTTTTGCGATAGACCTACAAGATAAAAATTTGGCCATATTACAGCACGGGCAATCTCAATTATGTTCTATTATGTTGTTAAGCTGGATGCTGCAATCTTTGCGTGCAGGCTATGTGCCTTGGCGTTAAATTAGCAGCACGTCTCTGTTCTCTGAATACAATCTAACAGATAGAAATTGCACAAAGGGAAGCAAAATATTCAATGCTGCGTATCGAAAAACTGGATAGATTAGCATTTACAGTGGCAGAATTACCGTCCACAGTTTAGCTAATCCATTGTCACATAACTCTACCGGTCACTACTTTTCAGTTTCATTATTGCCTTGAACAAAAGTAGGCAGGCAGATATGAAGAAACGGATAAGGAATACATTGAGGAATCATGGCTATTACCATACAGATTTCGATGCCGGAGTGAGGATCGAGAAGTGTTTCTAAGCGGTACGAACTGTGAGAATGCTTTAAGTGGTTCACTCATATGCCAGGATATAATGCTGCACGGGGCTTGTAATGGTTCTGTAATGAACTTGTCCTGCCATTTGAAGGTTGCCCCAGCTGCAATGATTACTCCGGCATTCATTCTACTTTCAAAGGGGAGTTACTTGATGCTGAACAGTCAAGGCTGCTGCGGAATGCTCCCGGGCATTGCATATCTGGTAACCGTGAGTTCCAGTGTTACTTGTATGTAAGTATTGTTTCCACCGACACATACAGTCATGGACGCGCCATTATGGCCTTTACTGAATGTTTCTTTAATACGGTTTGATACTCTAAGCAGAATGAAAGCCATTCTTTTACAGAATCTGTGCCCTTAACCTCTGCTCGAGAGACTTTTGATCTCCAGATCACAAGGTCTTCGGCATAGATACAGGCGTTTATACATACAAATTGCCCTTTCCAGTTCCCAGAGATGGTAAATCGTATCTTTAGCATGTCTGATATGACCGGCATAGTCCACCTATTTAAGAACAGGTTCTGGACTTCTGTGCACTTTTCAGAAGGTACTTGGAGTTAAACCAAACTTAATGCACTCAGTATTTGGAAGCATCTTTGGAGGACTTCAACTAATCCTGTTATTAGTAGCAGGTATCCTGATTGTTTTCCATCTGCTACGCAATGGACGTCCCAGTCACCAAGGAGATGGAAAAAGTACTCCTGAAGCGTAAATACCGTGACTGCATGGTACAACATCTAAGCATGCCTTGCCTAAGAGAACTAAGGGCATCTTGGTTCTTGTCATTTCGACCGGTCTGGATGGACTGCATCTTGCCTGTCCTCCAGTGCCTGTTTTGTGAAGAAGAATGTGTGTTAGACCTTTGTTTGACATGCCCATCATGTGTGCAACCGGACGGGAATGCTTTACTGGACCAGATAAAGGCCCATATTTTGCAGTGTCTTCAGCGTATTCTGATGTTGATGGCGGCATTCCTTGAACCCCCACAGGTAGTAATAGCAACTGTTGGTATGGACACTGGCTCCTCCTCTGATACCCAGGCTTTGGACGACACACAGGCTGCCCCAGCACCGGCTGTGGACAGTGTCGAACATCATCTGTGCTTGGTTGACGTACTCTGAGAGGGGTTACAGGGGCCATCTACTGCAGAAACAAGCAACGGAAATGTTGAATCTACCAGCCAGTACACATAAACATTTGACTCATTTGGCTCGTCGTGTGCTGGAAGAAATTAGCCCTTTTTTAAACAAGCTCAAAGAAATAGTGCAAGCAAACGAAATATACATACAACTCCATATAGCATCCTAAAACAAAATACTACTGGATATACTATTGTAACGCACATATGTATCTATAAATTTGACATCACTTCCCGGGGCGTGTCTGCCTATACATTTACATCCATAATCCCCCTAGACTAGCTAAGAATCCGGCATATATGCCATGGGACTATAGAAAAACAATTATTTACAATTCAGAAAGAAAAAAAATATATATATTGGGTCTTTCCCAGCCGAGCAGGGGCTTAACTACTTTCTTGTATTGCGGGTGACAGAAAATCCGTTCGAGCCCCCCAGATCTTCCCACCCAATTTACATTTCCGTGGACTTTTAATGGCATATAAGCTAGTCTCAAGCTTACAGATAGAAAAAAGCCTGTTTCTCCACATCTCAAATGTAGGCGGCTCTTTCTGTCACCACAATGAGGCTATACACTACCTTGCTACTGCAACTGCAATACATATTAAATATCTATATGTATACATTCCTTGTGTGGGTGTTTCCAACTCTATAACCCCCAACAGCATAACTAATGGGGTTATCGCAATCTGTACACCTGTCACCTCAGTTAAGAATATCAGCATCCTATCAGTCAGTGTTTTCAAATCTGGACTTGTGGCGAACATATGAACTATATCTGCCTATTCCCCTCCCCACATCGAGTGCATTTGCCCTCATTTACACCGCCCCCAGCGTGCAATTTTAGCTGGTGTGTAGTATAGATTGAACATAGTTTTATATTGTTGCGTTTTCAGATTTGAGGATATTAAGAGGTTTTTTTCAGCTAGGTAGATAGACTCTTGTTGGGTATTCCCTTCTGCCAAGACACTTGCATTCCAATTTAATATTCTGTGCCTCCACATCATCTTTTTGTACATTGATAAGTGCCTGATATATAGTACCAATTGTGCCCCGAACCATCACAGTTTCTAAAAGCGTATTTTTTTCGGCTAGGCATAAGATATCCCCCTCCTACACAAAAAGTCCCGGATCTGCAGGTATTTATAAAAAAAATCTGATTTAGGAAGATCGTATTCACTCATCAATGAAGCATATGTTTTAACACAGTTGCTGTCTACCAACAGACCCAAGGTTATAATGCCTTTGCTTCTCCATCTATTCATGATACTAGACAAGGCGCTAGACGCAGCTAGAGCGTGGGGCGCGCTGGTAGAGGAGCTTCAGTCTTCAACAGAGGCAGATGAGGAGGATGGGGGGGTGTATCAGCGACCCAGGACCTAGAGACTGGGACGGGGCCACCTAGACACATGTAGGCTGGAGTAGGTTACCGCACACTAGGTTGGGCAGAGCGGCGGACTCCGAGTAGGAGCACAGGGCGCACCTGGTTATTTAAATGGAACCATCACTCGCCCGAGATGGAAGTGGCGGCACACATACTAGGGTTGGAGTTAGATACCTGAACGCACGAGGTTACTGTCATTTCATTGGGGGGGTAGAGGAGGGCACACTGACATGGGGGGGTGGGGTTAGAGGGGGAGGTGGGTGGGGGGGATAAGCCAGGGATGTTGGGTATTGGATACTCCTGATTTGTATTCTGCGGATTAGACCATCGTAGCGATGGCCCAGATTGAACTGTGAAAATGTTGGTGAGGTGTATGGAGGAAATTAATAAAATTTGTTACAAAAAAACATCTATTCATGATACTATCTAAAAGAAATAGGTGGAAGTAATGCCACTGCATCCGTAGGTGTATAGTGATTTATTTTACCAATATTTAGGTATCTCTTTATTTGATGCCATGCCTTATAAGCAGCCTGAAGCACCTTGAAGCGGGTCTTCTTATAGTAGTTGGGCTCCAAAATTTTACAAATGGTTCTTTCTGTCCTGGCACCCAATAATAATTGATATATATGAGGCACATCCCCTAAGGTTTCACCATTAATTCCCACCAATAGTATTCCTATGTGCTGTAATAAACAGACCAATAATAAAATTAAAAGTTTGGTATTGCCCACCCCCCTCTTATCCCATGGCAAGGTGATAAATTTCAATGCACGTCGGGGCTTTCCCTGTGCCCATAGAAAACTATTGCAGATCGATTGTAGTCTCTGCTGCATTTGTTTTCTAGTAATTTAAAGTGGTACAGCCCTAAAAAATAAAGGACCTTTGGAAGCCCATTCATTTTCAGAACATTACATCTTCCTAGCAGTGACAGATGCAGGTTTTCCATCCTATCTAAATCTTTTTTAATCTTTCTAAGCAGAGGTTCCCAATTAATTTTGACCGTTGTATCTAAGCAAGCATTCAGGCGTACTCCCAAATATAAGGCCTCCTTTAACACTCTCTGATCCCTAAATTGTGTCTGTTCAGTGCAAATTATCTCTGTCTTAGCTAAATTTAATTTATATCCTGCACTCCTCCCAAATGTTGTTGCCAGTTGTTCCGTCTGCTCCAGCGTAATTGCAGGATCCGGTGACACTATTGCAATATATCAACCAGCTCCAACCCAAGGCCTAATAGTTGTACGTTTAATCTATGTTCTAACAGGTTTAGGAACGGGTTGATGTATATCGCAAATAGCAGGGGGGAGCATGGGCATCCTTGAAGGGTGCCTCTTCATATAGTTAATGGATTTGATTCTAGCCCTAATGTGCATATTCTTGCCTTTGGAGATCTGTACAATGTCCTTATTGCCTGAACAAACCCTGCACCAAACCCATGCCACCTAAGTGTAGCCCATAAAAATTCCCATGAGACACAGTCAAACGACTTTTCAGCGTCTAATAATATTACCCCACATGGTATCTTACGTGTGTTAGCAATATCTAACAGTGTTGTTACTCTGCAATATAATTGACCGTGTCTCTATCTGGTATGAACCCGTGCTGGTGAGCTGAAACCAGGGCCTTATTAACCTGCGATAGTCATTTTGCTAAGATTTTTGCATAGATTTTACAATCGCAGTTTATTAGGGATATTGCTCTAAATGACCCTGGGAGAGTAGGAGGTTTTTCTTTTTTAAATAAGACAATAATGCTTGCCTCATCCCAAGATAGCGGAGCAGCCCCCTTTTGTGATTCCCAACATACCACAAGCATATCTACCTGAATTTCAGGCAACAATAGCTTATGTAGCTCTAATGGGAGTCTGTCAGGCCCTGCAGCTTTTCCCATAGCCAATGCACCCACAGGTTCTATCATCTCCTGCATAGATATTAGCTCCTCTAGTGCCCTCTTATCTACTTCATCCAAGATTATCCTGTGAGGGTTCTTCTATAGCTCTTCCTGACCATCTATACTCTGATCATCCCCAGAGTACAGCTTTTCATAAAATGCTCCAAACACCTCTAAAATACCCACTGATGTTTCTATTGTGTTCCCTGTTGAGTCTTCAATTGCCACTATAGTGTTCCTAACCTCCTTACCATTTTCGCTAGGCACCTACCTGTTGTTTCCCCTAACTCATAGCAATCTCTTCTGAAAATATGGTATTTTTTGGCGATATCTTTAACCCATTCCTCATTGATTTTAGATTTGCCCCACACCACCTCTGTTTGTGCCTGTGCAATGTCAGGCTTGTCCCCTACTGCCTCCTTTAGTTTGTGTTCTAAGTGACTTAGCTCCTCATATCATTGCATCTGATGTTGCCTGAGTTTTTTCTGTATACGTAGGCCAAAGCAGAGTATCTCCCCCCTAAGTCCTGCTTTCATTGCATCCCAAACCGTACCTAATTCAGTGGAGCCACGATTTATAGCCAAAACTTCTGCCACCCATTTAAGAATATGAATAATAAACTCCTCATTTAATAGTAGTTTTTTTGTCAAAAGAGAATGCACTTCTAGGCCGCGTTAACCCAGACATTGCAAGTTTCAATATGACTGGATTATGATCCGAAGTGATACGAGGATAAATCAACATTTCATACATGGCTTTCTAATGCTTATAGTGGTTCGGACTATAACTACAGACACTTTAGAGCTATGGCTTGCAGAATTCATTTTAACGTTTTTAAATTTGATAATTTTGTAGAAGTTTTAAACATTTTAGCAAAACAAATGTTTTTTTTTTAAAGTTTGTGCGTACCAATATCTAGTTAGGCTAGTACTATGGTAATAAGTTACATATGTCGTCCAGTCGGAAGAGGAGTGGGTATTATATTCCATATAGGTACCCTATATTGGTGCAGGTACCATTGCAACCTTTCACCTATATTCTTCCCTACATTACATACATAACGGTTCTTGTGGACTGACCTTTTACCTGGATACGATTCTGCATTCCCCCTAGCTCGAATCTCATACATTATGCATTAGGCTTCTTGAAAACACAGCAGGATAAACATCTCCTGTATAATATCTCTGTATAAAATTCAGGCCCAACGTCATCCTTTAGGCTGACACAGTAACACGGAAAGGTAGGACCCCTGGGGAGACCTAAGGGTATATATATTACATCTTGCTTTGAAGGACAGAGGAGACAGAGACTTCCCGGCTGACACACTGGCCAGAGACGCTCAGGTTCCTGCATGCAGATGCTCCAGCTCGCAGTGGTCTAACATGCATCACGGGGTGTCCAACTAGAGACGGGATCTCATATTCTCTCATCCTCAGGTAATTGAGTTGACTAGATCCTAGAGGGATTCTTGGCATAACGCCTACACAGATGCTATGTACATCTAGTTAGGGAGGCATCGTAGAGTATGCACTTATTATCATGTATTTTATGTACTTGCACATATTCATGATTACTGCAAGTTGGTAGAACTTTACCATCCCTTTCCTTTCATAGTACTTCTAATCATATATCTCTGCTACTGTCTAATGGTTGTTGCAGTTCATCCTTTCTACACTAGAATAACAACTGAACAACTGTTCAATAAATTCTTGTTGCGAACGCCCAGCCTGTTTATTCTATGTATCTCTCTGAGACAAACTAAGTGAGCACGAGTGACTGAGCGAAAGGTAGTATATTATTTCCACGATACAGAGGGATCAGGGTTGTCATGTTCTGAGGTTGCCAGAATCTATTCTCTCCTTGGTAAGAGGAGATTATAGTGGCACTGTGAGCTAGCTGATACAGACAGGCTAACCTACCCGGTGGGAGTGCACGGAATCAGTCTGCAACCAATCCCACAGTTTGTTATCCAAACATGCACCTCCTGTATAGGCTATATAGGACCTAAACAACAGTATAAAGCCAGACTGGCCTGGATGCACAACTGAGGATATCACTCTAGACAACCTGGACGCCAGGACCTTCGCTAAATCCTTAACCTCCAGATTGAGCAGGGATATGGGTCTATAAGAGCCACATTGCTCTAGGGGCTTCCCTTGCTTGGGAATTGTTATAATTGAAGCAGTACGTTGATCTTCTAGCAGGCACCCCATATCTTTCACTGCCTTAAACATGTTAAGCATATGTTTTGCGACTATACTAACCACTCCCTTGTAGAGTTTCATTGTTAGGCCGTTAGGGCCCGGGCTTTACCCGATTGCAGGTCCTTGATCGGCCCACTATCTCTTCCTCCGATAACTCCTGCTACAGCATATGCTGATCTTCCTCAGATAATTCTGGGAGTGATGTATCCCGTAGGAGCTCTTCACAATCCTCTGCGGTGTGTATCAGTACCGGGGCATACAACAGTTCTTGGTAATCTGCAAAGGCTTCTGTGATTTACTTTCCTGTCTTATAGCACGTCCCATCCTGTACTCTTATTTCCTCTACCCAGTTCCTACCCTGGCCCCTACGCTCGAACCACGCCAACATCTTACTTGCGTTGTCTCCTACATCATAGAGTTTCCTGTGAATTGTTAGTGTGTGGGCCCTGGCACTATTCTCTGCTAGGTCTCTAAACTCCTTCTGCTTAACCCTCACCCAGTGAGCAATTATATCCGCGTCCTCACCTTCAATCAGCGCCTAGGTTTCTAGGTCATCAATTTCATTCTTGAGCTCTACATACTGTATCTGCCTTTCTTTTCGTTTCCCTCCTATCAATGCCTGTACCTTTTCCCATATGACTGCCTTGTGTATCCTCCCACAGTGTGTCTGTCGATGAGACTGATCCTGTATTCTCCTCAAAATATAGCTCTGACTGCTCTTGTACCTTCTGCCTGAAATCTTTATCTTTAAACTCCCATGCGTCTAGTATCAGGGGAAGCGTATTATCCTGTCTGAGCCCCCTTAACTGTATCTCCACCGGCGATTGGTCTGAGATGCCTCTCACTCTGTGGGGTGCCAAACAAGAGACTGGCATTGGCCTGTACCATAAATATGTAGGCCATCCTAATATAGCTGCCATGAGATGCAGAATAATATGTATACTGTTGCTGTGTGCAGTGACTTTTCAACTATATATCAGTCAGTCCCATCGCTTCTACAAACCCTTGCAGGGGTTCCCTCCTGGCCCGCCCTGTTTCATGTCATTCTATCTTTTACTGGGTCCAAGGCAGTGTAAAGTCTCCTCCCATTACCAACACTCCCTTCTGCAGTTCCACCATTAGGGTGCCCAGTTAGTTCCGGCAGTGTCTCCCCATGTAGTCGAGGAGGGACATGTACTGAGTAGAAGTTCACCGCTACACCCTCCCACGTTCCTGAGATTTCAACAAATCTGCCCAATTTGTCATGCCACGTCTTCCCCAGCACCAATGGGGTTGTGATGTGTTTTATCTAGGAACCCGATTCAATATTGTGACTTTATGCCCCTGTACGGCTATAATCAATAATATCCCTATAATGGCATAAGAATCAGACCCATATTTCAGTAAATCGCCCCTGCAGCCCAAGGCATGGCAGAAGCTACTTCCTTAGATTCCTAGAGAGCACACCGAGTTCTTTCGACACACCAAACCTCCAGCAACCTGGGAAATCCCCGCTTGCTTTGTTTTGATTTGTAATAGAACTCCAGCGAGCACTGTAAGAAAGGCCAGTTCTTAGTGACATCTTTATTGACGTCTTATGTCCAAAACTTACGTCAAACTCTACACCTTTCAGGTATAAATATACCAACGTTGCCTTAAGCAAACACACGGTGGTGGTTCTGGAGCAGAGCAGCTAATCTACTTGCCGAGAGCCCAGCAGACGCGGAGAGCCCACGGACGCTATCTTTTCTCCTGCTGAGAAAATCCAGCTCTGGCGTTTCCAGCCTACCCTTGCGGGTGACTGGGATATCGGGTCCTGAGAGAGAGATACCAGACCTCCTACATTCTATTCCCAAGGTACAGTGCTGACTAAACCCTTAGAGAGAATTCTTGAACAGATCCTTGGCAACAAACCTACTTAACTTGAAACTGCTACTTACTTACTCCTTCCCACGTATTAGGCTTAGGTCAGGTACACCGGGGTAGGCGTAGTTTAGAAGCACCAGTTGAGCACGTTAGCCTATGTATATATGTATATATATTTTATCCATTTTAAAGTGTCTTATGGCTAAGAAACCATATCCATGCTTTTACAGTATTATTTTATAATACTCCTTTTACTGTACGTACTTTACTTTACATTAAGTATTGCAATTGTGGCAATTCATTTCTCTTGCATGAGAAGGAAGACTGCTCAATAAATAATACCTTTTATTGAAAACGCCCGTCTCTCTATTCTCTGCACCCTGGTGAAATTAAATATGCACATCTGACTGAGTGAAATAACTGTCTATTGTTTCACACAACTCTAGAGATTGACTCTTATTCTGAGGGAGCAAAGTTGTCATGTTTATGCAGTTGTCGGAAGCTGAATCCCTTCTTGTCTGAGCCAGGGAAGCTGATCACTTCCTATTCAGTCAAGAAAGTTTCCAGTGACCTCTGAGCTAGCTGGCGCAAACCTAAATTAAGTCTAACGTAGTCAGTAGAGACCTAGAAGACCTCAGTCCTACGTCTACACTGCTGTTTATGTTATTCCAATGCGCAGGGCCTATAGGGAAAATAGGAACAACACTACAGTTGAAGCCTTCACTAGAACTCCCACCCCCTCGAGTCGGATGTATAGCCTACATGTGCCCTCAAAGCATACCCATAACGATCCAATGCTTTGCAATAGTTCCCTCTCAATGAGTTTCATGCAAGAGAACCAAGTCCAAGGTGGATCTTTTGATGCTTTGTAGGACTACTGTGCGCTTTATCTTGCTTTCTAACCCATTCACGTTCCAGGACATGACTCTCCGCCACCCTCCCCTTTGGTACCCGGCCCCTGTTGGGCGCACCTATTCTCCATTGCCTGCATTTCCTTCTGTATGCTGATTATGGTGTATCACTATTCCTTCATATTAGGCTGGTCTCTGGGTGTGTAGTCCCTCCCATCTATTCCTGTGCTGTATTAGTGTCATCTTTAGAGCAAATCTTTCAAGAACATATAAAGCAACTTGCATAACTTTCCCCCTTCCCTCACCTCCCGCTCCCCCCTCCCTACTACCTAACTAGTGGATGTAAAACTACCCAGCCACCCAACTTGCAGAGTGCCTGTCGCACAATAACTAACATCAACATGTTTCCGGATAGGCTAGGTCCGGCCTATGCAACATATGCAGCTCTTCTTGCCTACGACCGCAGTAAAGTCATAATAGTCCTGACCTGATAATTCTCCAGTATTGAATCTTTCATAGATTCACGTGCTTGTATCTTCCCCGTCGTCATGGTGGGAGTCTCACAGTAACAGAATGACCAAAGCAGTATCATAGAGATGAAAGAACTGCATAGAAAACCCCATAGAGACTGAAATATTTGGTAACCAGCCCTCCTTATTGTTTGGTCCAAAACTCAGCCAATCAGTAGCAAGCCCTGACATCACACTCCCCAGCAGAACCCTCCTACCTCAGATTTCCAACCGCCTTCGTGTGAGTAAGGAGTCTCCCTGAGCTCTGCTCAGTTTGTTCTTGTGTGAACTTTTGACCTTTTTCAACTGCTGAATTTCTTCTGGACTAAGGTATTGTGATCCATATTATACCTTATAATGGCTGAAAGCTTTAAGAAAAGGCTTTTCAGGCCTTGCAGATCCTGTGGGAAAGCCAGGCTCTTTTCAGAAGATCCTCACAAGGACTGCTTATACTGCCTTCACCCCAAACATATAGCAAAAGACTGCAAGCACTGCAGAACTCTTTCTGCTAAGACTTTAAGAGATCGTGAGGCACGTCTTCTGCTGTGGCTTCAGAAGAAGAAGGCCACCTCAGATTCTGATTCAGAGGAGGAATCCACTGGCCAGGCTTCCAAGAAGAGGAAATCTTCCACTTCAGAAGATTCTGTGGATCCTAAAAAGCTTAAAACCAAGGGAAAAGAGGCTTTTTCTCTCCCTCTGAAAAAGTCCTCTGGTCATAGGGCGGTGTCTTATGCCCCCTCATCCAGTGCTGTGGTGTCCCAGTCTGTTGTTCCTATCAAAACGTCGACGACAACATCGTCGACGACGACCATCTCGACGACGGCAGCGTCGACAGGTACCAAGTCTGTTGCGTCGATGACGACGACTCCGTCGACAGGAAAAGCTACATCTCCGTTGACGAGACGAGCAACGACATCGACCTTGTCGACGACAACGTCGTCTGCGATCCCGTCGACAACATAGTCGACGATTATTCAAATTCCGACGACGAGCTCCGTCGACGAAGGAACATTATCTCTATCAGATCTTTTCACTTGTCGACGGGCCCGTCGATGATAAGGAAATCTTCTGAATTTACATCATGGACGAAGATATCTCCACTTCCTCCATCAAACTTACTGGAATTGCAGGAATCGGACGATGAGGAATCTTCGGGAGTGGCGTATAGTCCCTCCCAACTACAAATCAAGAGTCAGGACACGGATGAGGAGGAAGTTTACTCCTTTAAAGATGCTACTCAGATACGGATCTTTTCAGGAACCTTGTGACTATGAGGAGGAAGAGGAAGAACAGTAACCTGAAAGAAGGGAAGAATCTATATCAATGCCTGCATCGCTAGTGACGGACATACGTCTTATGATTAATGATTACTACCGTCGCTTCCCTGAGGCTAATACCCCTAATCCGCCGGCTCCAGTAGTTCAGCCTCAAGCACCAGTAAAACAGTCTTTACCTGCAGCGCAAAGAGTGCGTTCTCCGCCGATAGTCACAATAAGAGATGACTTGAGATGACTTGGCCGACAGTGATGGAGATGATCAACTGGAAGAGGGTGAGCTTATTCAAGACACTCCGGCTGGAGTAGAATGGGATGAGTACATTTTACCAACAACCCCTTCTCCATCTCCTTCACCAGCGAACTTGCCTCCTCAAGACATTTGAGGGTTTCATGATATAATCGAAAAGACTGCTAAAAGATTTGAACTTCAAATGCCGGTTCAAGAATCAGAATGTTTCTTATATGATTTTAAATAGGACTCAAGAAGGTCAATCAGATCGATCCCAATCATACAGCATGTATGGGATGAGGGTCTCAAAATTTTGAAGACACCAGCTTCAGTGGCAGCGTCAGTTCCAAGGATTGAAAAGAAATACAGAGCATCAGAAACTTCGCCTGCATGTTTGATAGGACATCCACAGCCAGAATCGGTAGTGATACAGGCCACGCAGAGAAACTAAAAATATGGTATCCACATCTATGGCTCCGCCGGATAAGGAAGGAAGAAGAATGGATGGAGTGGGAAAAAGATTTGCAGTAATGGCCGCCTCTACCATCAAAGCGGCAAACGCTATGGCTCTCCTTAGCCATTACAAGAGGCAGATGTGGTCCGATATAGCGCCACTATTGGCTCATCTACCAGATGATAAAAAAGAAGCAGCTGCTATTCTACAGGATGGATCAGGAACGGCCTTGGAATCCATTGATACCGCCATGGATATATATTCGATGACTTTTCGCCAGATGGAGGGAGCGGTGTCGCGTAGACGGCAAGGTTGGCTGAAAGCTACCTCTTTTCGGCCTGAGGTTCAGGCCAAAATAGTCGACATGCCCTTTGATGGGGAAAATCTCTTCGGGAAACACATAGACGACGCACTCCAAGGTATTAAGGCAGACACGGACACGGCAAGGGCGCTGGGGTCCCTTCAGCAGGGAAGATTTCAATCCTTTCGGAGAAGAGGAGCTAGAGGTCAATTTGGTCAAAGGTCATCGTATCAATCGAACGGATACCAGCCTTACAACCAGCAAAATTACCGACAATATCAGTCTAACCAGCAATATCGCTCCTCAAAATCCTCTTTTCAACAAGTCTAGAGGTAAAACCACGGCTCGAGGCAAAGGACAGCAATCTAACAGATGGCAATGACTTACCCAAGGCGCCCTCCAACTGGTTTATACCCGACAACGACCATTATCTGTCTCTCTTCTCGAAGCTTTGGATGTCAATAACATCAGACAAATGGGTATTGGATGTAATACACAAGGAAATGGAGACCGGTATTGGACCTAAGGGATTTGAATCAGTACATCAAGAACATCCCCCTCCGTATGCTTTCACTGCAGGAGATCCTCTTGCTCATACGACAAAAAGATTACATGGCCTCTCTGGATCTTATGGATGCATGTTTCCATGTTCCAATTCACCGGAAACACAGAAAGTATTTGCGTTTTGTAGTGGAGGGACGCCACTTTCAGTTCAAGGTGTTACCCTTTGGCATAAAATCGGCACCACAGGTTTTTACGAAATGCATGGCCCCAGTCGCAGCTCATCTACGATTGCAGGGGCATCAAATTTTCCCCTACCTGGACGACTGACTTGTAAAGGGTCCATCTTACAGAAAAACTCATATCTCATTAAACAGCTGCATGGATCTCTTTCAACGCCTGGGTCTGCGGATCAACCTGGAAAATCTTCAATAATGCCCTCTCAATCACTCCAATTTCTAGGGGCTTTAATTTGCACAAAGGAAGCGAAAGCATATCCGTCGGAGGAGCGGATTCGGAAAATATTAAATCTGCCTCAACCCTGCAGTCAAAAAAGTACACTTCTGTAAGAATATACAAATCCTTGTTGGGAATGATGTCTTCCTGTATCACACTGGTTCCAAACTGCAGTCTACAGATTAGTCCTTTACAGGAGCTACTAGATGATCAGTGGATTCGGTCTCAAGGGTCATTCTAGGATCCGATCACCATTTCTCCTCCAATGAAGAAAGCTCTGTCATGGTGGAAGTACAAGAGAACCTGGTACAAGGCTTAACTTTCGAACCCCAACGTCATTGTTATGTAATGACGTCAGATGCTTCGCTGCAAGGTTTGGAGGCACATCTTCAAGAACTAGAAATCCAAGGTCACTGGTCCAAGCAGGAGGCACGTTTACACATCAACATGCTGGAACTGAAAGCGGTGTTCCTGGGCCTAAAGGCTTTCCTTCCCAGAATATGCAGTTCTACGGTACTGATAAAAACCGACAGTACAACAATGATATTCTACCTTCTAAAACAGGGAGGACAAGATCAAAACCACTCTCATCCCAAGCTCAAAAGATCTGGAGATGGCTCATACATCACAACATATCTATTCTGAACTGAACTGAACTGAACTGAACTGAACTGAACTGAACTGAACTCAGACAAGACGGAAGTCCTCATCCTGGGTTCATCACCCTCCGCCTGAGACGACTCCTGGTGGCCCCCGGCCCTGGGCACCGCTCCCAAGCCAACGGACCACGCACGCAACCTGGGCTTCATCCTGGACTCCTCCCTGTCGATGACCAGACAAGTCAACTCCGTCTCATCTTCGTGCTTCAACACCCTGCGCATGCTCCGCAAGATCTTCAGATGGATTCCCACTGAAACCAGGAAGACCGTTACCCAGGCACTAGTCACCAGCCGACTAGACTATGGGAACACCCTCTACGCCGGAACCACAGCCGAACTTCAAAAAAGACTCCAACGCATCCAGAATGCCTCCGCACGACTCATCCTGGACATCCCCCGACACAGCCACATCACCGGACACCTGAGAGACCTGCACTGGCTCCCCGTCAGCAAGAGAATGACATTCAGACTCCTCACCCACGCACACAAGGCTCTCCACGACCTGGGCCCCAAGTACCTCAACGACCGCATGACCTTCTACACGCCCACCCGCCAGCTACGATCGACCAGCCATGCCCTCGCCACCGTACCACGCATCCGCAGAGCCACCGCCGGAGGAAGATCCTTCTCCTACCTGGCAGCCAAGACCTGGAACTCCCTCCCCACCCACCTTCGGCGAACCCAAGACCATCTCTCCTTCAGGAAGCAGCTCAAGACCTGGCTGTTTGAGCAGTGACATACCCTCTCCCCCAGCGCCTTGAGACCCTCCCGGGTGAGTAGTGCGCTTTACAAATGCCGTGATTGATTGATTGATTGATTGATTCAGGTTCAACACATCCAGGGAATACACAACACAAAGGCAGATGTTCTGAGCAGAACAGCCAGTGTGTCCCACGAGTGGGAAATAGATCATGCTCAGCTACAAAGAGTCTTTCAGCGGTGGGGCACGCCAACATTAGATTTGTTCGCAACCCAGGACAACTCAAAGTGCGACCAGTTCGCCAGCAGATATCCACAGATGGCATGCTTAGGAAATGCGCTGCATTTGAAATGGACGGGAATGTTCGCCTACGCGTTTCCTCTATTTCCCCTGATTGCAAGAGTGCTTCTCAAAATGAGGTCGGAGCCATGCCATGTGATTTTAATAGCTCCAGCTTGGCAGAGGCAAGCATGGTTTTCAGAGCTTCTCCAACTTTCTATGTGCAACAGGATACAGTTTCCGATAACTCAGGACAGAATCTCCATGAACAAAGGACAAATTCTCCACCCAAATTTGATATTGCTGCAAGTATCAGCATGGAACCTCATGAATATGAGTTCAAATCTCTAACCATTCCTCAGGATTGTAGGAACATTGACTCAATCTCGAGCAGTCTCCACAAATAAAACATATGTGGCAAAATGGAAAAGGTTCTGTCAGTGGTGCGCATCTCAGGAGCTACATCCGTTAACAGTTTCTCCACAGCAAATCTTGCCATATCTCCTTCACTTATCGAAAGCCAGTCTTTCACATGCGTCATTGAAGGTGCACTAAGCGTCAATTTCAAGATATGGAAGAGTTCCAAATCAACCTTCTCTCTGGTCACATAGAGTGATCAAAGAATTCATCAAAGGTCTCTTCAGGGCGTTCTCTCTGATTCAACGCCCTCCTGGCACCTTAATACAGTACTATCTCAACTTATAAAGCCTCCTTTCGAGCAAAAACATAAGGCAGACCTGCAATTCATTTCTTGGAAGACAGCATTGCTCTTGGCCCTCACATCTGCAAGAAGGGTAAGCGAAATACAGGCCTTCTCAATAACAGAACCCTTTCTTCAGTTTCGTCAAGACAAAGTGATTTTAAGGACAAACCCTGAATTCATTCCTTGAGTCCCCACAATATTTCATCTCAATGAACCGGTAATGTTACCTACTTTCTTTGGAAATCCTTCATTAGATTTAGAGAGGGCCCTACACTCACTAGACATTAAGAGATGTTTAAAATTCTATATCAACAAGACAAAACCTTTCAGGAAGTCTAACCAACTGTTTATAAATTTTGAGGGACAGAGAAAAGGACTGCCTTTATCAAGATCAAGTATTTCAAGATGCATTACATCGGCTATTGTCAAATGTCAAGAAAAGGCCGGGAATCCACTGCTCTCCAAGGTACAAGCGTATTCCACTAGAAAAATGGCAACTTCAACTGCATTATTTGCAGGAGTGTCACTGCCAGACATTTGCAAAGCAGCAACCTGAAAGAGCGTCCACTCTTTTACTAGACATTACTGTCTAGATACTGTGTGGAAGGAGGATAGGGCAGTGGGACAAGCCGCTCTACTGTGTCTATTCCAATAAGGTATCCCTTTTTTCTTTTCAACTATTTTCTAGGTATGCAAATGTGTATATATTCATATGTCTACAAGGGACTCATTTCAAGAATACACAGACTGATGAACAATGTTTATTTTATGCTCTAACTTTAAATGCTGTTATATGTGATTATCCAGTGATGGTGAATGGTGTCAAATGCGTATGACATCACAAATTTAGGAGCAGAACCAGAATACAAAGGTTCTATCCTGGAAACCCTATGATTTTTGGGTACTACTTGCTACTCTGATACAAGCATGTGCATCTATGAAAGATTCAATACTAGAGAAGAAACTAGTTACTTTCTATGTACACTATAGTTCTCCAGTATTATCTTTCATAGATTCACATACGCCCGCCCACCTCCCCGTTTCTCAGGCAGAACCTTTTACCTCTGATATATCAATGTCTCTCACTTGGGGTCGGAAATCTGAGGTAGGAGGGTTCTGCTGAGGAATGTGATGTCAGGTCTTGCTACTGATTGGCTGAGTTTTGTACCAAACAATAAGGAGGTCTGCTGTACATTAGGCTACGTCAGGGACTGCAAGCACTTACGCCTGATTTTCCTCATGAGCCTCAAATTTTTGCTCCTTTGCAGCACATACTTCAAAATGACGCCCCTAGCAAACTGGTATCAACAATATACAGATCAGTACACAAACAAAAAGATACCCCACCATTAGCGGCTAGAATAAGGTGGGATCAAGAATTGGAGACGCCACTCACGGACAGGCAATGGGAATTTTGTCTCCAACAAACAGAGCGCATTTCTTCCAGCAGTAGATACAGTATTATACATTACAAATTTGTACACCGGCTGTATTACACTCCAGCCCGAATGTGTAGCTTTCAACATCGCACTACTGACAATTGTGACAGATGCCGCTCCCCAGGTGCTGATTTTTTGCATCTGGCGTGGGCGTGTGATGCAGTTCAGCTCTACTGGAGCCAGGTGCTCGCAGCACTGTCTAAAATGATTAATACAGAGATAGACCCCTCCCCTGTTTTGGCTCTATTGGGATATGTGGAGCCCATACAGGCAGCAGACTGCAAATTTATCACACTAGCCCTTTTGGTGGCTAAAAGGAGAGTTGCATGTAGATGGGGCAGGGTCCCTAAATTTAAGGACTGGCTGCGTGACCTTACTTATTGCCAAGAACAGTTAAATACATATTCAGAATTATTGCCAATCATCTCACGACCCAAGGATATCTGGGCCTCATTACAATGTTACCTATTAAAAGGGAACGGCGATACTGAGGAGGAGATGACTTCCTAAGAGGTCCCTTGAGGGTCTTCTATGAGATATTCTTTAGGCGCACAAGCGAGTACAGCGTACAGAGAATGTGAACCCGGGATGATGGACTGATTACTGTGTGAATTTTCGTTTCGGAGGATATTGATGTGTTAATATGCGGGCATGCATTGGATAAACTGCTCTGATGTTATTTGTAACCTGGGCTTGGTAAAGAGGGCGCTTTTTTCCTATATGTTAATTTGTAGAGATCTCCCTTTGTAGAACTGTGTTGTTGCTACAAGTCACCTGAGATGCAATGTGGACTACTGCTGTGTACAGTGTAAGACTAACTGATAATGGTACAGTAATATTGTAACAAAAGAATATATGTCCAGTTCCCTGGTTCTATGCATGCATTGTGGATTATGGACTAAAATGTGTACATGTGAATGCACTCTTTGATGATATATTGTCGCTAAAACGTTCCAAAAATAAAGTTAAAAAAAAACAATAAGGAGGTCTGGTTACTAAATATTTCAGTCTCTATGGGGTTTTCTATGCAGTTATTTCATCTCTTTGATACTGCTTTGGTCATTCTGTTACCGTGAGACTCCCACCATGACGACAGAGAAGATAAAAGCATGTGAATCTATGAAAGATAATACTGGAGAACTATTGTACACAGGTAAGTAACTCGTTTCTTTTATGCTTCAGCTTTCCTGCTTGCTCTCCTCGAACACTGCATTCTCATATTTCAAATCTCCATGTGTGCGCGCTGGTTGCAGGATAGCGCTTGGTGAGGGAACGGAATACTGCTAATGTACTGACACTCATTGCATTGTAATAATGTTGTAGCATGCATTGATTAATTAAAAGCTTGGAGTGCTTGGGGCACATGGTTAAATCTCTGCATTTATTAGCCCATGGGCGTGTATCCACCTTTTTGTCCAGTGGTGCATGCACTGATCTGTTGACTAGGATGTAATATCTTGATCTCCACTTTAGGAGAGTAGGGTCTGCTTCCTATGGTCACCCCCACTTTTGCCCTGATTCACTGGTTTTTCGACTTTAGTGTGGCTGTGGGCCTGCTAATCAGACCCACAGCCCAGCTGTCTCTCTCTAAATTCATACCATGTACTTTAGGTACATATCCAATTGGGTATTGTGTCACCTTTGTGAGTCCCTGTATAGTGTACCGTAGGACCCAGGGCATAGGTGCATCCAAGGCCTACCAGAGGCTGCAGCTTGTATTATGCCACCCCTGGCTGGCCATCCAAACTGACACCACAGGCTGATCAATCAGCTTGGGAAAGGGCGTGTAATCACCCCTTGCTTAGATATAGTATTCCTATATCTACCCTTATATATAGACACATATATACCTATAAGTCACTCCTATGGCAGGCCTTGACAATCCTGGAGGCAGAGTGCTTTGTTTTGTGTGAGATGGTGCTCTAGCATGACCTGAGCCTGTCTGCAGCTTTCGGAACCATGTCCTTATAGCTGTTCTATGATATAGCCATACCATATACTCTTAAGTGCATTATAATCCTCACGGTTATTGCTGACTTTGGTTTGGCTTTAGCAAAACATGTAGTGTAAGGTGTCATACGCTTTGGAATACTACCCCCTTGCCAGTTCTGGTGGCGGGGGTAGCATCTCACCCTTCTAGAGGGAGAAGACATGTAGATGTAGCTTTACCCGGTTAAAGTTAACCAGAGCCTCAGCATCACAAAATGGATGCTGCTGCCACAGACACGAGTCTGACCTCATGCTGCTGGACGAAACTCCAGCAGGGGAGGCCTGGACAATAGGTTTCCTGCCTTGGGAGGTGCTAGCACCTCCCCAGACAGACTTTAGTGTATTGGGGCAGGGTGGGTTGAAAGAAATGAGACACTGCCTGGGGAACACATGGTGCTCCACGCATAGCCCGGTTCAAACCAGTTGCTGGGGCACTCCAGCCCCAGCTCTGGCGCGAAACTGGACAAAGAGAAAGGGGTGTAACCACCCCCTACCCTGGTCCCACCCATAGGAGGGACCTGGCAGGTAATCCAGCCCCTTAATTTGGTATAAAGATAGGAGCTGAGTCTAGAGACTTTAGATTTATCCTGGAAAGAAACTCTGAAACAAACTCTTGGACCTTCGACATTCCAATTCGACTCGAAGACTGAAGACATCTCCCTTGTGGTCAAGGAGTGACCACCCTTTGCAAACACGATACAGAAAAGGGGGTGGTGATGAACAGAGTGTCTGAATTAAGCAGACCACTCTTACCCAGTCCAAAGATCAGGGCTTGATCCATCACCGTTATTTATCTCACTTCACCATCCCAGCTCAGAACCTGGCTATATGCAAATCAGTCTGTCCCTGGCCCAGTGCATCATGGGAATAGGGCAGACTAAACTACCAAGCCAATTCTTCGCCAGAAAGGAGACAAGCTACCGGGGACCGGTTTCTGGCATTTCAGCCGTCTTCGGCCCGGCTTGCTTGAATCCTGATGGTGCAGTGAGAAAGGGACTCATGTCTGAGTATACCCTGCCACACCTATAGTGGCCAAAAACGATACAGAAAAGGGGGTGGTGATGAACAGAGTGTCTGAATTAAGCAGACCACTCTTACCCAGTCCAAAGATCAGGGCTTGATCCATCACCGTTATTTATCTCACTGCACCATCCCAGCTCAGAACCTGGCTATATGCAAATCAGTCTGTCCCTGGCCCAGTGCATCATGGGAACAGGGCAGACTAAACTACCAAGCCAATTCTTCGCCAGAAAGGAGACAAGCTACCGGGGACCGGTTTCTGGCATTTCAGCCGTCTTCGGCCCGGCTTGCTTGAATCCTGATGGTGCAGTGAGAAAGGGACTCATGTCTGAGTATACCCTGCCACACCTATAGTGGCCAAAAACGATTCAGAAAAGGGGGTGGTGATGAACGGTGATGGATCAAGCCCTGATCTGTTGACTGGGTAGGAGTATTCTGCTTAATTCAGAAACTCTGTCCATCACCACCCCCTTTTCTGAATCGTTTTGTCCACCATAAGCGTGGAAGGGTATACTCAGATGTGAGTCCCTTGCTCATTGCACCATCAGGATTCAAGCAAGCCGGGCCGAAGACGGCTGTAATGCCAGAAACCGGTCCCCGGAGGCTTGTTTCCTTCCCAGTGAAAGAATTGGCTTGGTAGTTTGGTTTGCCCTGTTCCCATGTTGCACTGGGACAGGGACAGACTAATTTGCATGTAGCCAGGTTCTGAGCTGGGATGGTGCAGTGAGCTAAAAAACGGTGATGGATCAAGCCCTGATCTGTTGACTGGGTAGGAGTATTCTGCTTAATTCAGAAACTCTGTCCATCACCACCCCCTTTTCTGAATCGTTTTGTCCACCATAAGCGTGGAAGGGTATACTCAGATGTGAGTCCCTTGCTCATTGCACCATCAGGATTCAAGCAAGCCGGGCCGAAGACGGCTGTAATGCCAGAAACCGGTCCCCGGAAGCTTGTTTCCTTCCCAGTGAAAGAATTGGCTTGGTAGTTTGGTTTGCCCTGTTCCCATGATGCACTGGGATAGGGACAGACTAATTTGCATGTAGCCAGGTTCTGAGCTGGGATGGTGCAGTGAGCTAAAAAACGGTGATGGATCAAGCCCTGATCTGTTGACTGGGTAGGAGTATTCTGCTTAATTCAGAAACTCTGTCCATCACCACCCCCTTTTCTGAATCGTTTTGTCCACCATAAGCGTGGAAGGGTATACTCAGATGTGAGTCCCTTGCTCATTGCACCATCAGGATTCAAGCAAGCCGGGCCGAAGACGGCTGTCATGCCAGAAACCGGTCCCCGGAAGCTTGTTTCCTTCCCAGTGAAAGAATTGGCTTGGAAGTTTGGTTTGCCCTGTTCCCGTGATGCACTGGGACAGGGACAGACTAATTTGCATGTAGCCAGGTTCTGAGCTGGGATGGTGCAGTGAGCTAAAAAACGGTGATGGATCAAGCCCTGATCTGTTGACTGGGTAGGAGTATTCTGCTTAATTCAGAAACTCTGTCCATCACCACCCCCTTTTCTGAATGGTTTTGTCCACCATAAGCGTGGAAGGGTATACTCAGATGTGAGTCCCTTGCTAATTGCACCATCAGGATTCAAGCAAGCCGGGCCGAAGACGGCTGTAATGCCAGAAACCGGTCCCCGGAAGCTTGTTTCCTTCCCAGTGAAAGAATTGGCTTGGTAGTTTGGTTTGCCCTGTTCCCATGATGCACTGGGACAGGGACAGACTAATTTGCATGTAGCCAGGTTCTGAGCTGGGATGGTGCAGTGAGCTAAAAAACGGTGATGGATCAAGCCCTGATCTGTTGACTGGGTAGGAGTATTCTGCTTAATTCAGAAACTCTGTCCATCACCACCCCCTTTTCTGAATCGTTTTGTCCACCATAAGCGTGGAAGGGTATACTCAGATGTGAGTCCCTTGCTCATTGCACCATCAGGATTCAAGCAAGCCGGGCCGAAGACGGCTGTAATGCCAGAACCGGTCCCCGGAAGCTTGTTTCCTTCCCAGTGAAAGAATTGGCTTGGTAGTTTGGTTTGCCCTGTTCCCATGATGCACTGGGACAGGGACAGACTAATTTGCATGTAGCCAGGTTCTGAGCTGGGATGGTGCAGTGAGCTAAAAAACGGTGATGGATCAAGCCCTGATCTGTTGACTGGGTAGGAGTATTCTGCTTAATTCAGAAACTCTGTCCATCACCACCCCCTTTTCTGAATCGTTTTGTCCACCATAAGCGTGGAAGGGTATACTCAGATGTGAGTCCCTTGCTCATTGCACCATCAGGATTCAAGCAAGCCGGGCCGAAGACGGCTGTAATGCCAGGAACCGGTCCCCGGAAGTTTGTTTCCTTCCCAGTGAAAGAATTGGCTTGGTAGTTTGGTTTGCCCTGTTCCCATGATGCACTGGGACAGGGACAGACTAATTTGCATGTAGCCAGGTTCTGAGCTGGGATGGTGCAGTGAGCTAAAAAACGGTGATGGATGAAGCCCTGATCTGTTGACTGGGTAGGAGTATTCTGCTTAATTCAGAAACTCTGTCCATCACCACCCCCTTTTCTGAATCACCCTGTGCAAACAGGCACCACCAGTAACTTGCCGATTTGCTTTGTCGACGCTCCAGCTGGATCCCGAAGATTTAGCGACGCAGCCTCTGGACTTTCAGACTTCTCTGACTCCGACCCACATCCACAACTGAGACCCGTGGTGGACACGGGAGACGTGGGACTGGACACCCTGCAGTACCTGCTTTTTGCTAACTGTGCAGCTTCTGAGGCGTCCTCAAAGTTGTGCATTGGGGTTTGAGAAGCCCCAACCCCGAGCAGTAAGTGCACCGAAGCTCATCCCTCCACACTCCACGAGTGTCGCGTGGGGCCTGCGCCTGCATTTCTCCTTGACGCGTCTTTGCTGTTGCTAGCCCGTTGGCTAGTGGCCCTCCTGAGGCTATCCTTTTGAAACAACACTGCTTACCTGGTTGCTCTGGGCTTGCTTCTGCTTTCCTGTAAAGGATAAGCTCCTCAGACCTTGCTGTTCTGAACAGAAGCCGATCTTCCCTTCCTGCGTGGGTTGCCTTTGCCAAGGCTTGTTGGGTCCAATCCGTATACCGACACCGCCAACAGCGAGATACTTCGTGGGACAGTCCGTATCCAGCTCCTGGTAGTCGTTGACGCCTCCTGGTCCACGTGGCTGCAGAGACAAGCTTCACAGCCTCACCTGATTGCATCTCAACATCGCCTGGTTCCTTCCTGGTCACTGGCTAGTGACCCAGACTCTGTCCCCTCTGCTTTCAGGTTCTTCACTGCTCCGATCCCCCCTTGGATCCATCCGGACATCTTCCTCCTGGTCACCTGAGGCACTTTCTTGCAGCTCTCCATAGGATTGATCGACAAAACCCGACACGAAAGAACACCAATGCACCCGGCTTCCCTGGGTGAGGTAACTAGAGTACTCAGGTGCTCCTGTGGGTAACAACTATCCAAGTGTCCTAGTTTAACTGGGTTTTCCCGTAGTCTACCCGGAAGTGTCCGAAATCAACTACTTTGTAACTTTTATGTTCCTATTGATTCTCTATGGTAACTCGCGTGTGTGTTTAGACACTGCACACGCATCCTGTGGGTCTCCTACTTCCAATCCTTTGGTTGATCAGTGTAGCCCCAGCGATTTCCTAGGCCCTAGGCCTACTCACCTTTCCCGAAGTGGTTCTTATACCACTTCTTTAGTATATGGTTCGTGAGGCCCCTAGGGCAGAATTGTATTTGTGCAACTTATAGTATGCTTAATGAGTAGCTTGTGCTGTATCTCGAACTCTGACCTCATAAAGAGTGCAAAGGGGTTGTGTTAGTCATAAATACATATATATTTGATATATACATTGTGTGGTGTCCTTTCATTTGGTATTCAAGGGATTATAATTGGTAAAACAATTGGCTTCACATGCTCTCTGAAGTATTAGCCTAAGACTGCTTTGCCCATGCTACCACTAGGATAGCTGGTCTATAAGGTTGACTTTACAGCCTTCACCATGAGGGTTGTTTGGACTGGTGCAAGGTATTCACTAGAATAGTGAACATCATATACCAGGCCAACTTCTCACATCCATTAATAACAAATATTAAAAAAAAGATCCAGAGGACAACACAGTTGCAAGCTTTCGGATGCCGCCTCCTGCCAAAGGGGTGGCTGTAACTTTACAATTAGGGAATAGGGTAGCAGAGTGGTTGATTGACCTGCTGACAGTGGACCTGGCTAGAACATCTACACTTTGATGGCACACGTTTGCAGTCCCAGAAGAACCCCTTACCATACTCGGCAAACACGCCATTTGTGGGCACTCCTGGCTAATGTAGGAAAATAATAGGAATACATTTTATAGACACATACACACAAATATAAAATTCCAATACAAACATTTCAGAGGAGTGATAGTTTAAAACCTATGTACGTAGTGAACCTGCCTAGGCCTCCTGGAAATGCTGAAAAAGCAAACTGTGGGTTCTGCAGAAATACATAGGTCATAGAGCACGTTAGTTTTAGGAAATGCACATAAAATGTTGTGTGGTCAATCTAGCTGCGCTGAGACTCATAAATAGATTATATTTCTTTGTAGACTCAAACTTGACAGGACATCAATGATTAGTAAAAATTTCACAGAAAAGGTTCCCAAATCGCTATCTGTTAAACACAACGAGAGGCCGATAGTAGAAATTGTTTTTTTGAATTGTCATTGGGCATTGAGCACAGGGTGGCAACAAATTGGATTCTTCCTTTGCGCAAGGCCTTTGAGAGAAGGTTAGTTAGATAACCTTGGCTGGGCCCAGTGACGTCAAACAAGATAGTCACTCGCTATGCAGGAAAACAAAAATGTTTAAGATTATCTCAACCTTATTTTGAGAACTAAAAGAAAACCCACAAGAGGGGGCTTCTACTAAACACATACACGTACACAGTTCTTGGAACAATTTACATGTTTTGGCAACATCTTATCTCCCCAGCTTGCTATTTGCATCACATAGGAATTTGTAACCTGTGTTTTTTGTGGCTTTTATTCTATATATACCTCTGCTTGTAATCCAGAACTTTGAACTTCAGACTCTGGCCTCTTTTTGAGATTGGCTGATTTTCCCAATTGATTGATTAAAGCCATATAATTGTGTAAAATTGTTCTGTCTTACTGTATTAATAGATTTTCACTCCCAACAGGCCTTTCGTGAGGGGGCTTCCCATCATAATACGTCACATTGGACTGAGGTAGGCATTCTTCAGCAGGGCGACAAATATGTGCATGCAAAAAAACCCTGATGTCCTTTCCAGACCTTAGGGATGAGTACGACCTAAAAGAAAGACAGTTCCTGAGTTACAGCGCCTTGGCTAACCTGCTTAAGTCAGCATGGGAACCTAAGTGGACAGAAGTGACAGCATCGGACATTGCAGCTACTGCTCAGCAATAGTATTGACAGAACAGTGACCTTGCTATACAGAGCGCTATTGGAACCCTGTGTTGCGCCCTTGACTGCCTTGAGGGTTAGATGGCCTCAACTTTTTGGACAGGACCTTGAAATGCGCCAAAATTACCAGACCAATCTGAAAGAAACAGTTATAGATTCCTTACCCAGGCGTCAGATTGGATCTGGAAGGTTTTTTCGTCAGCAGTACCCCTGCCTGTCGGAAGGTATCATCGGTCGACTCCACATTCGGCGTCGTGGTCACCAGGTCTGGATAGCTACTTAGAAGCCGCCCTCACGCTCACGTTAGTTCTTACTTTTTCCACGCAAGCAAGTGTAGATCTGGAGAGAGCGGTACCTCCAGTCAATTTTTGACTGACTTTTTCTCGACGTTTGTTGACACCGTTTTTTGAGTCCATCAATTCCTGGTGCATGAGGTTAGGCCTGGCTTGCGGTTCCTGTTACCGGCTGATGTCGGTGACCGATCCGCACCGCGTGTGCCTCTACTGCCTGGATCGCGCCAATGACCCCAAGTCATGCTCTGACTGCCAGACCATGGCCCGAAGTCTTTGCGGGTGCGGTCCTGAAAGCTGCTCAAAGCCCGACAATCGGCTCCACGTCACTCGAGGTCCCGGACACGTGAGAGGTCGAGGGGCCTATTGTGGAGCCATCATCACTCCTTTTCGAAGTCTTCGCACTCAGGGTCAGGTAAGTCGAAGCATAAGAAGTCGAAGAAGCATCATTACTCTTCAACGCCCCCTCATCTGTCGGCTGAAGCGACAAAGGTTGCGTGTGGTGCCACTCCCGCGACTCCACGTGCGGAGCCTACAGGTTCAACTCCGGCCAGACCGGGAGCGACCCCTGCTCAGCTTTGAGCTTTCTACGAAGCAATACATGCCATCTTTGGGCGGCCTGACTGCCGGCATGCCTTCAGGCCCGCTGACTTGTCTGGGGGACATGGGCCTTCTACGCTGGCGGTTCCAGCCTCTGCACCACAGGGTCCTCTTGGATGCAGGCCTGGATCCGTCCAGATTGATGCCGGTCGACCTCGTAACATCTCCACCGGCGCCGACTCCAACAGCACCACGTCCGCAACCAGCATCAGCTGTGTCCCCGGCAGACCTTGACCCCAGCTTCCACCTCAAGATAGACACAGAGCCGGACCAGCCTCAATGGATACTTCTGTGCCCCTGTTCTACCCTGGCTCTTTGAGACCAGATTGGCAGCCAGAGGAGGGTGAGGAGGACTGGGAGGGGTCTCCTGATCCTTTAACCGACCAGCTAGGTTTTGAACCAGAAGGGCGTGAGGAACTGGGGGAAGCCAGTGGTCTGGATACCTCCCAAGACCTTAGCATGTTGTCTCCTCCTTCCGTGGCTACGGAGGAGGGAGCGTCATACGCAGTGGTGATGCAAAGGGCGGGCAAGGCTTTCCACCTCGAGCTACCTATCATCCATCAGGACTAACCTCCTTACAGAGGTGCTTAAACCGGCAGTGAGCTCTTTGGAGCCCCTGCTGCCGTTTGATGAAGCCCTCACGGATGTCCTTTTGGGCACCTGGTCTAGGCCAAACACAGGGGCTCCTGTGGACAGGATGATTGCCCGACGCCATGTCCCGGCCCCAGACGACCCCACTTTCCTCTCCCTACACCCCACCCCTGTGAACTTGGTGGTCCAAGCCTCCACGTCCAAAGGCGCATTCCCTAATGCACCACCCGATAGGGAATCCAAAAAGCAGGACCACATTGGGAACAAAATGTTCTTCCTCCAGCTTGGAACTGCGGTCAGTAAACACTGCATGTCTGTTGGGCCGTTACACCCACTCCGTGTGGGATACGGTAGCGCAGGTGCTGCCCCAGTGCCTGGAGGAGGCCCGGGCCGTGCTTGCCCATGCAGTTGCCGAGGGGAGAGAGGCAGCAAAGTTTACCATCCGCTGTGGGCTGGATACTCCTGACTCACTAGGCAGGATGATTTCCACGTCAGTAACTCCTCCACGCTATGCCTGCTTGAGGTCGACTGGTTTTTCTGGGTATGTCCATTCCTATCTTATGGACATGCCATTTGACGCCCGTCGCCTTTTCGGCGACAAAGCGGTAGAGCGCTTTAAGGACTCTCGAGCTACGTCCAGGTCCATTAGCCTCTTAATCACCCGCCCTGCGCAGGCTGCCTTTCGTCCCTTTGTGGCTACGGAAGTGATTACCCACAACGTTTCTTCCAGGGCTACAGGCCCAGCCCCAGAGCGGTTGGGGACGTCGTTCTGGCGGCCAGCGGGCAGGCCAGTCCACCACACCCCCCTCTGCAGCAGCCCCCAAACACTCCTAGTCTTACCCTTCAGGGCCATCAAACGCCAGTGGCAGCAGGATTCGCCATCACCTCCCCCACTGGTGTACCATCATGTCAGACAGGTGGGTTTTCCAGATAGTCCGAAGGGGCTAATCCCTCCCCTTCAGGACTGCCGCTCCGTCCATGTCACCTCTGTATCATCACATGTCGAAGGATCATCTGGCCCTTCTCCAACAGGAAGTTTTGACACTCTTGGCCAAGGGAGCCATCAAGCGCGTTCCTGTCCCGAAAGTAGTTCGTGGTTGCTATTCCCACTACTTTCTGGTGCCCAAGAAGGACAAAGGCCCACGTCCTATCTTGGATCTCAGGAAAGTCAATCGCTTCCTCCGGAAGGATACGTTCAAAATGTTAATGTTCGCTCAGGTCCTGTCTGCCCTCAACCCTGGAGACTGGATGATAGCATTGGATTTGCAGGACGCCTGCTTTCCTATCCCCGTCCTGCCGGCCCATCGTCGCAACCTGTGGTTCACGGTAGGCCACAAGCATTTTCAGTTTAACATGCTCTCCTCTGTATTTACCGGCGCCCCTCGGGTGTTCACGAAAGCAATGGCGGTGGTTGCAGCTCATCTGCGCAGATCAGGGGTTCCAGTCTTCCCCTATCTCGACAACTCAGGGAAGCCTATCAGATCGCATCCAGATCTCGGAGGGCACTGCTCACCAATTGCAGTGGTGGCTAACGAAGCAGGAGTGGGTCGACGGCAGATCCCTCTCCCTTCCTCAACCAGAGTTCACAGTGGTGACCGATGCATCACTTCGGGATGGGGCGGCCACATGGGGGAGGTGGAGATCAGAGGCCTCTGCTCTCCGGTTGAGTCCGGGCTCCGTATCAACCTTCTGGAGCTTTGGGCAATTTGTCTTGCACTCAAAGCATTCCTTCCCTCTGTCCGGGGAAGAGTAGTGCATGTGTTCATGGACAACACAACCGCCATGTGGAACTGCAACAAACGGGGTGGAGTAGGGTCGTGGACTCTATGTCTCCAGGCCCTCTGCCTCTGGACATGGCTGGAACATCAGGGCATATCCCTGGTGGTTCAACACCTGGCAGGTTCACTGAACGCCAGGGCGGACAAACTCAGCCGCAGGTGCATGATGGATCACAAATGGCGTCTTCACTCGGAGGTGGTGCAAGGTCTCTTTCAGCAGTGGGAAGAGCCTTGGTTAGATCTATTCACCACCGAAGAGAACGCGCCATATCAGCAGTTCTATGCGTTGGAATTTCCACGGCAGCACTCGCTAGGTGACACTTTTCATCGCAAGTGGAGTTGCAGTCTTCTATACCCCTTTCCTCCTATATAACTTCTGACCAGAGTGCTGAAGAAGATCAAGCGCAACCAGGCCCAAGTCATTCTTGTGGCTCCGGACTGAGCATGAAGAGTCTGGTATCCCGAGCTGCTCAACATGGCCGTCGATCCTCCGATCCGACTGCCTCTTTGGTAGGATCTTCTGTCGTAGCAGCAGGGGAGGTCCTCCACCCAAACCTGTCCACCCTCCACCTCCTTGCATGGAGATTGAGCAGCGGCAGTTGACATCGTTTGACCTGCCTCCCGAAGTCTGCAATGTTTTCTTGGTAACCAGGTGTCCCTCCACTCAATCAATCATTTGTAAAGTGCACTACATACCCGCGAGGGTCTCAAGGCGCTAGGGTGGGGGGGTGCTACTGATCGAACAGCCAGGTCTTGAGTATCCTCCTGAAGGTCAGCAGATCTTGGGTCTGTTGTAGGCTCAGTGGGAGGGTGTTCCATGTCTTGGCTGCGAGGTGGGAGAAGGATCTCCCACCGGTGGTTGTTCTTCTGATGCGCGGGACGGTGGCGAGTGAGAGGTCGGCGGAGCGTAGCTGGCGGTTGTGGATGTAGAAGGAGAGCCGTCTGTTGAGGTAGGCTGGGCCAGTCTTGTGGAGTGCCTTGTGTGTGTGGGTGAGGAGCTTGAAGGATATCCTCTTGACTGGAAGCCAGTGCAGGTTTACCAGGTGGGGGGTGATGTGGCTGTGGCGTGGTACGTCGAGGATCAGTCGTGCCGAGGCGTTTTGAATGTGTTGTAGTCGTTTGAGCTTGGTCGGGCTCCCGCGTAGAGGGCGTTTCCGTAGTCGAGTCTGCTGCTGACGAGGGCCTGGGTGACAGTCTTTCTTGTATCTGTCGGGATCCATCTGTAGATCTTGCGGAGCATGCGGAGGGTGTTGAAGCAGGAGGAGGAGACAGAGTTGACTTGCTTGGTCATTGAGAGCATTGAGTTGAGGATGATTCCCAGGTTGCGTGCGTGGTCGGTGGGTGTCGGGCTGCCCCCAGTGCCGTCAGCCACCAGGAGTCGTCCCAGGCTGAAGGGTTGGAGCCGAGGATGAGGACCTCCGTCTTGTCCGAGTTCAGCTTCAGACGGCTGGTCTTCATCCAGTTGGCGACGGCCTTCTTTCCTTCGTGGAGGTTGGCTTTGGCGGTGATGGGGTCCTTGGTGAGAGAGAGGATCAGGTGAGTGTCGTCGGCATAGGAGATTATGTTGAGGTCGTGCTGTCGGGCTACGTGTACGAGCGGGGCCAAGTAAATGTTGAACAGCGTCGGGCTGAGGGAGGATCGCTGGGGTACGCCGCAGATGATCTCGGAGGCTTTAAAACGGAATGGGGGGAGGCGGACGCTCTGGGTTCTGCCTGAGAGGAAGGAGGTGGTCCAATCCAGCGCCTTGTCTCGGATCCCTGCGGCGTGGCGGCATGCGCGTAGTGTGCGGTGGCAGAGGTTGTTGAAGGCGCAGAGAGGTCTAGGAGGATGAGTGCTGCGGTCTTGCCGTTGTCCAGCAGGGTCCTGATGTCGTCGGTGGCGGCGATGAGGGCAGTCTCGGTGCTGTGGTTGCTGCGGAACCCTAACATGAAGGTTCCAGAATTCAGTTTTCTTCGAGGTATCGGGTTAGCTCCACTAAAACTGTATACACCTTCAGATGGACCAAATTTGTGGCATAGTGCGCAGCAAAGGCTGTGTATCCCCTTTCCACTCCTCTTTCTGAGGTTCTATTGTTCTTCCTTTCTTTGGCCCAGCAGGGCTCTGCTCTGGGCACTCTACAGGGCTACGTCTTGGCCATTTTAGCCTTCCTTAGGCTTCCTGATCAGCCTTCTCTTTTCATGTCCCCTTTAAAGACTGCTTCTTTGGCCGTTCTGTTCTCCAGTACTTTCTGGTGTAAACTTAGGTCGCAGACCCATCTCCTGGGTTGTTATTGTTGGGGTATCTATTCTAAGGTAAGGAATCTAGAACAAACTGTTTCTTTCAGATGAACAAGTTACTTACCTTTGGTAATGATATATCTGTTAGAAACATAGGTTGGTTATAGATTTCTTATCGCCCCACCCATCCATCCAGTTCTGCGAACTTACTTCTAGGGTTAAGGACTTCCTTTCAAGGCCCTAGATTTGTGCACCAGTGGTCAGTGTCTTGCATGGCTCTGCCCTCTGGCATTGAAAGTGGTGTACAGAACTGACCTCAGCATGCGAGGGTGGTGTCTAAGTAGCTACTCCAACATCATACCGGCAACTACCACTTGACAAACGCGGAGTCGACCGACACCACCTTCCGACAAGCAGGGGTACTGATAACGAACAAACTTTCCGACTCCAATCTGATGCCTGGGGAAAGTTCTAAGGTAAGGAATCTATAACTAACCTATGTTTCTTACAGATATATCGCTACCGAAGGTAAGTCACTTGTTCATTAGTTATAGATTCCTTACCTTATAAGTACCCCCAGGCGTTAGATGGATCCGGAGAATTTTTTTCGTAGCAGTACCCCTGCACGTTGGTAGGTGGCGTTGGTCAACTGCGTTGGGCGTCGTGATCCCTGGGATGGCGTCACAGTATCTACTTAGACACCGCCTTCGTGCGCTGACGTCAGTTCTTTATTTTTCTGCGACAGCCAGCGCAGATTCGGAGACAGCTGTACCTCTAGTCACTTTTTTTTAATCCTATTTTTCGACTTTTGTCTACTTCTTATGGATGAGTTCGACTCCTGGTGCACGTAGGGATGTCCCGTTCTTGAACCAGCTTCAAGGCTTGGACTTGTCGCAAATTGATGTTGGTTATGGACCCGCACCTCGTGTACCTTTGGTATTTGGAGCGCGACACGAAAGTTGTGCTCCGACTGCCGGCCCATGAACCCGAAGTCTTTGCAGGAGCGGTCCCGAAAGCTTCTCAAGGCCCGGCAGTCCTCTCCACTCGAGGTCCCGGTCGAGAGAGAGATCGCAGGACTGGTCGCGGACACATCACCACCACTTATCGTCAAAGTCTTCGGGTAAGTTTAATCACAAAAAGAAGGCTTAGAAGCATCATCGCTGTTTGCATTCTCCCCATCCATCGGCCGACACGACGTGGGATGTGGATTGTATTTGTCCTACGGAGCCTGCTGAGTCAGCTCCGAGCTTACCTCCTTTTCTGGGAGCGGAGCGACCCCTGCCCTACTTGGTAGTTTTTACGAAGCCCTTCACTCGGTCTTTGGGCAGCCCCACTCCGCAGGCGTGCCTTCAGGCCCCGCAGACTTGGCTTGGGGATCTAGGCCTTCGAACCTGGTGGCTTTGGCCCCTGTGCCACAGGGCCCCTGGGGATCCATGCCTGGATCCGAATCGGTGCCTGTCGACCTTACGACACCTCCTCTAGCGTCTAATCCAACGACTGCACCTCCACCCCCTCCAATATCAGTTGTGTCCCCAGCCTGTGTCAACCCCGGCCACCACCCTGACCTGGATGTGGAGCTGGACCAACGCCAGATCTGGTGCCAAGTAGTACTTTTGTACCATTGTCCTACCCTGGCGTTCCTTTTTGCCCTGAGTGGCAGCCAGAAGAGGACGAGTAGGGTGAACCTTTAGCTGACCAGTTGAGTGAACCAGACTGGAGAGAGGAGTTTGGTGACACCAGTGGTCTGTACACCTCACCAGACCCTGGTGGTATGCTTTCTCCCCCTACCTGGTCTACGGAGGAGGGAGCCTCATATGCAGTGGTGTTGCATAGGGAGGCTGAGGCCTTGAACGTTGAGCTTCCTACGGTGCCAGTCAGGACTAACCTCCTGACCAAGGTGCCTCAATCGGCAGCGGCTGTAGGAAGGTGGATACCTGACTATGGTTACCCCAGATTTTGTGCCTAGTATTTAGCTGGTTTTCGACTTAGTTGGCCTGGGATCCTGCTAATCAGGGCCCCAGGCTATCTGCTCTCTCTGTAAAATGGACTCCATGTACCTTAGGTACATCTCCAATTGGGTATTGGGTCACCTTATGAGCCCCTGTACAGTGCACTATAGGTACCCAGGGCATAGGTGCATCCAAGGCATACCAGGGGCCGCAGCATGTATTATGCCACTGCTGGCTGGCCACTCACATTGACACAACTGGCTGATCACTCAGCTGGGGCAAGGTCGTGTAATCACCCCTTGCTTAGATATAGTATTCCTGTATCTAACCTTACATCTAGACACATATACACCTATAAGTCACTCCTATGGCAGGCCTTAACAATCCTGGTGGCAGAGTGCTTGGTTTTATGTGAGCTGGTGCTCTAGCATGAGCTGAGCCTGTCTGCAGCTTTCGGAACCATGTCCTTATAGCTGTTCTAGGATGTTGCCATACCATATACTCTTAAATGCATTATGAACCTCGCGGTTAAATGCTAACTCTGGTTTGGCTTTAGCAAAACATGTTGAGTAAGGTGTCATACGTTTTGGAATAATACTCCCTCGCCAGTTCTGGCGACGGGGGTAGCATTCCACCCGTCTAGGGGGAGAAGACATGTTGTTCCTACTATTCCCGGTTAAAGTTAATCAGAGCCTGTGGTACTGAAAATTCTGGACTCGGGTGTCTGTGGTACTGAACCACCGAACTCGTGTCGTAAAACATCATCGTATCATGACGATTTTGGTACCAGCAGACCAATAATGGTTTAAATACCATTCATAAGTATTTTCGTCATGTTCGAGTGACGAAATCACCCTTAAATCTAAGTTTTCGTCTTGAACCCTCGGGTTCCATTTTGTGAGCAGCAGCCATTTTGTGATTGCCCTCACATAGTCAAAATGACTAAGGCCGAACTCAACCTAAAGGACACGTACACCTTTTGTTGACTCCTCTGTGACCTGGGCAAGCTGACTCCACTGCCCGGAGCCAAACCTGTTCGGGCAGTTCCTTTCCCAGTGGCCGAATGAGATTAGTATCAAGGCACAACATGCCATAAAACTCCTCATCGCACAGAAACCATGTCTAATCTTACACACACCTGTCCCCGTTTCTTCTTTATGACCTGCTTTACGAGGAGGAGGTGCCCGTTTTTATTGGGGATCCGTCGATATCTGATGAAAGTTCTGGGCCTTGCCGGGTAATTTATCATGGACTGGACAAACTAAAATGTGGGCTTGTCATCATGACTGCTTTTTCTTTGTAGTGAAAATATGTATATGGTCAACTGTAAAGTACGGAATGTTTGCCTGAAGCTTATTATTTTGTATAAAAAGAGAAGGCTGGCTTTGTAAAATTGAGCAGTCTCCTGAGAACATACATGCTGTTGTACTTCTAGGATACTTGTTACTGGTTGCAGCCAATAAATACGATCTTTGACTTCACCCAGAAGACTCTGTGTTTCTGTAGTCTGAAACAGGAAGGACCTAGGAGTTTTCAGGTGTATTCCCTGGCACCGCCGGGTCCATAAAAACCCGGTATTCCAGTTGGCGCCCAACGTAGGGCGGTATCAGCGGTACCAGTCCAAGCCAGAGGTTCGTGAGGAGCTTCGTGTGAAAATTCTGGAGGACGGCCAACCACTTCAGCGACCCCTGTATGTCGACGTGGTCTGAAGGTCTTTGCTGAGAGGTTCCCCGCGTCTCGACGGCTACGAAGGACTGCTGCCCTGACTATCGCCCTGTTTTGGACCCTTGATGATTGGTAGAGCGAAACGATAGACGAGTCTTCTGGTGACGCCATTGTGAGAAGGTGGCCTGATATGCAGTGGTCACTATTCTAGTGCCCACTATGTATCAGTCCAGCAACCCTTATTGATGATTGGTTGTAAGTCAACCTCATAGACCAGCTATCCTAGTAGCATGGATGCGAGCAGTCTAAGGCTAAAGACTCGAGAGGGCGTGTTAAGCCAGCTGTTTACCACACATATACCCCTTGAATACCCAGTGAAAGGACACCACACAAGTGTTATGAAAATAAACAGTTATTTATTAAAGATCACAACAGCCCTGTACTCTTTATGAGAACAGGGTACTAAGCACAAACCAAAACTCTTACAAAAATACTTAAGTTAGCACAGTATATACAAATGCCCGAGGGGCACGGAAAACCATATACTCTAAAAGTGGAATGTGAAATTCCTAGCAGGTAAGTACAGTACTAATAGCTTTTGGAATCGCTAGGACTTGACTAGGGAATCGTTAGATTACGACTAGGAGGCCTAGGGGACTCGGGTGCAGTGTGTGCACTCTCACGCGAGATGCGGACAAAAGTCTATGGTAGCTAGGAAATAGAAAGTTAGAGTTCTCGGGCGAACCCGACCTGGTAGGGAGAAAACGAAGATAGATTCTGACCCTTGGATAGTGAGGCTATGCTGGGGCACCGAAATGCCGAAGTTACCTAGCCCAGGGGCTGCAGCTGCATAGGTCTGAAAAGACGTCGGGAATCCTCGTAGACGGACCAGGAGCCGGAAGAAAAGATGCTGGCCGGTGACCAGTGAAGAAAGTTCAGTTGGATCCAAGCCTGGATCTCGAAGATAGATGACACCTGAAAGCAGAGGGGACCAAGTTCGAGACTACTAGCCAGTAGTCAGTGGGCACCAGGAGGGCACCGGATGGTAGCCACCTCGACAAGGTGAGTGGGTGACGCTGTAGCTCGAAGATCTCGCGGACCAGGAGGCGTTGTCGGCGACCAGGATGGAGGATCGAGCTGTCCCACGAAGATAGAAGCTGTCGGCGTCGCTGGACCCAGGATTGGGCAACAAAGCCTTGGCAAATTCAAGCCCACGCGGTGGACCTAAAATGGCGTCTGGAGTGGACCAGGAGGGTCCGGGGTGCCTCTCTTGAAGAAGGAAGCAAGGGCCAGCCTGGAGCAACCAGACCAGCAGAAGAGTTGTCGTCGGGCGTCGTTCAGAAGGCCACAAGCCAGCCGGCTAGTAGCCAAACAACGCGGTGCACAGCAAACAGCAGAAGGGCCCCACGCCGATCGTGGAGATGCAGGGAGGCTGACCTTGGGTGCTGGAGCTGCGCAGGGTCGGGGCTTCTCGGACCCCAAAGCACTCACCAGTGGAGGACACGGTGGGCTTGCAGTAAAGATGTCGTGCAGTCTTGGCGATCGTCGGTCCCTCGAGGTCTCGTCGCACTCACGGTTCTCAGCTTGGCTGTAGAGGTGAGTAGAGGTCAGAGGTGCCAGGGAAGCCGGGTCTCGTCGAGCTGGGTCGTCGGATTCGTGATGAAGGACTTGCAGCAGACCGCAGTGTTCTTTAGGATGGTGCCCGCTTGATGCAGGGTGACTACTCCTTAGCCACAAGGGAGAATCTTGAAGAAGAAATCGTGAAGTCCTTTCGAAGAAAGTGGTATCCTGATTCCAAAGATGATCTAATTTGAACAGGGGGCCCGCTCCTATCTTTATACTAAAAAAGGGGGCTGACCCGGTGACTAGGTCCTGCCTATGGGTGGGACCAGGAGGGGGGTGGTTACACCCCTCTCCCCTGCCGGACTTCCCCAGGCCAGGGGCTGGTGTGCCCCTGGAACTGGTTCTGACTGGCCTATGCGTAGTGAGCACCGGGGTGCCACTCAGCAGTCACCTTCCTGAAAAGCCCTGCCTACCCAGGATACACAAAACCATGTCTGGGACGGTGCTAGCACCGCCCCGGACAGGAAACCCTTTGTCCAGGCCTCCCTCGCTGGAAGGACTCCCAGCAGCAGGAGGTCAGACTCGTGTCTGTGGTGGCAGCATCCATTTTGTGGAGCTGAGGCTTCAGTTAACTTTAACCGGGGTTCACAGTTACATACATGTCGTGTCCCTCTAGAAGGGTGGAATGCTAACCCCGTCGCCAGAATTGGCGAGGGGTTAGTATTCCAATTCGTATGACACCTTACTCGACATGTTTTGATAAAGCAATACCAAAGTTAGCATTTAACCGCGAGGATTATAATGCACTTAAGAGTATATGGTATGCGATATCATGGAACAGCTATTAGGACTTGGTTCCGCAAGCTGCAGACAGGCTCAGCTCATGCCAGAGCACCATCTCACACGATTCCAAGCACTCTGCCTTCAGGATTGTCAAGGCCTGCCATAGGAGTGACTGATAGGAATCTGTGTGTCCATTTTAGGGTTAGGTATAGGTATACTACACCTACAGCAAAGGGTGATTACACGACTTTGCCCCAGCTGTCATGCAGCCAGTTGTGTAAAATTTAGGAGGCCAGCCAGGGGTGGCATAATACATGCTGCAGCCCCTGGCAGCCCTGGGTACACCTATGCCCTGAGTTACAGAGTCTGATAAGGTGGCCCAGTACCAATTGGTAGATGCACCTAGGGTACATGAGGTAATTTAGAAAGAGAACAGCCAGGCTGTGGGTCTGATTGGCAGGCCCACAGCCAGAGAAAGTCGTAAACCAGTGAAACAAAAGCAAAAAATCTGGGTGATCATAGGATTGCAGACCCTACTCTCCTACATGACCCCCCCCCAAACTTTGGGACAATAAGCTAACCTTGACCAGGTGAGTCTTCTTGTTCTAAGTGGAAATATCTGGAGAGCCCATCGGCATTGCCATGATCAGTACCAGGTCTATGTTCCACTGTAAAGTCCATCCCCTGTAGGGAAATGGACCACCTAAGCAGTTTGGGGTTTTCACCCTTCATCTGATTTAGCCACAAGAGGGGCTTATGGTCGGTCTGAATCTTGAAGTGAGTGCCAAACAAGTATGGCCTCAGCTTCTTCAGGGCCCAAACCACAGCAAAGGCCTCCCTCTCAATAGCTGACCAATTCTTCTCTCTGGGGGTCAGCCTTCTGCTTATAAAAGCAATGGGCTGATCCTGACCATCAAAATTCAGTTGAGAAAGAACAGCTCCCACACCCAACTCAGAAGCATCTGTTTGGACAATGAATGGTTTGGAGTAGTCTGGACTCTTAAGGATAGGTGCTGTGCACATGGCCTGCTTTAGGTCATCGAATGCTTTTTGACAGCCTGCTGTCCACTGAACTTTTTTTGGCATTTTCTTACTTGTCAGTTCATTTAATGGTGTCACAATGGAACCATAGTTCCTGACAAACTTTCTGTAGTATCCAGTCAGGCCCAAGAAAGCTCGAACCTGAGTCTGGGTGGTTGGAGGAGCCCAGTCCCTGATTGACTGTATTTTGCTCTCCAGTGGCTGAACCTGGCCTCCACCTACAAGGTGGCCCAGGTATACAACCTGTGTCTGCCCTATCTGGCACTTGGTGGCCTTGATAGTGAGGCCTGCTGCTTGCAGAGCCTCTAACACTTTCCTCAGGTGGACCAGGTGATCCTCCCAGGTGGAGCTAAAGACAGCAATATCATCTAGATATGCTGCACAGAAGTCATCCAGCCCAGTAAGGACTTGATTCACCAACCTTTGGAAGGTGGCAGGTGCATTTTTCAGACCAAAGGGCATTACCACAAATTGATAATGCCCACCAGGGGTTGAAAATGCTGTCTTGGGCTTGGCATCCTCAGCTAACCTGATTTGCCAATACCCAGCTGTTAAGTCAAATGTACTTAAGTAGTTGGCAGAAGCCCTTGGTATTGGGTGGGCATCAGTCTTAGTGACTGCATTGAGACCCCTGTAGTCTACGCAAAACCTCATCTCTCTCTTACCATCTTGGGTGTGAGGCTTTGGCACTAGAACTACTGGACTAGCCCAGGGGCTATCTGAGGGTTCAATGACTCCCAACTCCAACATTTTCTGCACTTCAGTTTTTATGCAGTCTCTAACATGATCAGATTGCCTGTAGATTTTACTCTTGACAGGTAGGCTGTCACCAGTGTCAACCTCATGGGTGCACCAATTGGTCTGACTGGGTGTCAGAGAGAACATACGTCTGAAAGACTGAAGAACCTGTTTACAGTCTTTCTGCTGATGTTCAGAGAGGCTGCCACAAAAGACAACACCATCTACTGACCCATCATCAGGATTCTGAGTGAGCAGGTCTGGGAGAGGGTCACTCTCCTCCTCCTGTCCCTCATCTATGGCCATGAGCAAGCTCATGTCCTTCCTGTCGACATATGCTTTGAGCCTGTTGACATGGAGTACCCTGTGGGGACTCCTGGGAGTTCCAAGGTCCACCAGGTAGGTGACCTCTCCCTTTTGCTCAAGAATTGTGTGGGGCCCAGACCATTTGTCTTTGAGTGCTGCTGGGGCCACTGGCTCCAACACCCACACCTTCTGTCCAGGCTGGTAGACAGTCAGGACAGCCTTTTGGTCATGCCAAGCTTTTTGAAGTTCTTGACTGGCCTTAAGGTTTTCAGATGCCTTCTCCATATACTCAGCCATCCTGGAGCGGAGACCAAGTACATAGTCCATTATGTTGGTTGCAGGCTTTTTGAGAGGTCTCTCCCATCCTTCCTTCACCAAACACAAGGGGCCTCTCACAGGATGCCCATACAAAAGTTCAAAAGGGCTGTAGCCAACCCCCTTTTGTGGGACCTCTCTGTAAGCAAACAGAAGGCAGGGCATCAGGACATCCCATCTACGCCTGAGGGTTTCAGGTAGTCCATGAATCATCCCTTTTAGGGTCCTGTTGAACCTTTCAACAAGCCCATTGCATTGTGGGTGATAGGGTGTAGTGAATTTGTAATTGACACCACACTCCTTCCACATAGCAGTTAAGTAGCTTGACATGAAGTTTGCACCTCTGTCAGAGACAACCTCCTTAGGGAAGCCCACTCTGGAGAACACTCCAACTAGGGCCCTTGCCACCACAGGTGCTGTGGTGGTCCTAAGTGGAATAGCTTCAGGATACCTGGTGGCATGATCCACTACCACCAGTATAAACTTGTGCCCTGATGCTGTCTGGGGTTCCATTGGACCAACAATGTCAATCCCCACTCTTTCAAAGGGCACCCCCACCACAGGCATTGGTATAAGGGGGGCCTTTGTTGTGCCACCTGACTTACCACTGGCTTGGCAAGTGACACAGGAGCGACAAAACTCCTTGGTATCCTCATTCATGTGAGGCCAGTGAAAGTGTGAGACAAGTCTGTCCCAAGTCTTTGTCTGGCCTAAGTGACCTGCTAAGGGAATCTCATGGGCCAAGGTAAGTAGGAAACCTCTCTGAGACAAGGGTACAACCAGCCTCCTGGTCATGCCAGGCTTGGGGTCTCTTGACTCAGTGTACAGGAGTCCATCTTCCCAGTATACCTTGTGGGTACCTGTGGCGTTCCCAGCAGCCTCAGCAGCAGCCTGCTGTCTGAGGGGTTCAAGAGAAGGGCAGTCTAACTGGTCCTTCCCCAGGTCTTCCCTTGAGGGTCCCCCTGAGCCCAAGAATTCAACTTGATCAAGTTCAAACTCCCTAGGCTCAGTTTCCCTCAATTCCTGTAGGTCAGCCTCCTCTGAGACTTGATCCACAACCTGGGGCAAGGGGGAAGGCACAGCCTTAACCCTACTGCTCTTTTTCTTGGAAGGTGTCTGGTCCATTGTTCCAGGATCCAGCACCTGTTCAGTGGGGCATTTTCTGGCCTGTGACCTGGTCACAGCAAACACATGTGCTGGCAAGCCTAACATTTCCAGATGAGTCCTCTGCTCCACTTCTGACCATTGTGATGACTCCAAATCATTGCCCAACAAACAATCCACTGGGAGGTCTGAACTAACTACAACCTTCTTTTGGCCAGTTACCCCTCCCCAGGAGAAAGCTACAATTGCCATACTGTGATTGGTAGTGACATTGCTTGCATTGGTCACCAGGAATTCTGTACCTGGCATGATCTGTCCAGGGTCCACAAAGCTAGGTGTCACCATTGTGACACTGGCACAAGTGTCCCTATAGGCCTGAGCCATTTTTCCATTGATAAAAGGTGTCTGTCTGTATTTGCCCAAAGTATTGGGACTGATGTCAGGGGACATATCCATATCCCCTGTACTGACAAGGACAGCTTGAGTAAGGGTGCCAACTAAGTTGTCACTCCCCTCAGAACCCAGGGTTAACCCTACTAAACCCTTGGGAGGTGCACTACCACTGCTGGCTGTACTAGGGGGCACAGGTGCCTTAGGGGCTGCAGTGGCAGGAGTCTGCCCTCCTCCTTTCTTGGTGCACTCACTAAACCAGTGAGTTTTACTTTTGCAGTATTGGCACCACCTTTTAGATTGGCCTTCTTTCTTCTTTTGGGGAGCCTGACCCCCACCCTCTTTGGGTTGTTGGGGACCTGTCGAAGACTTCTGGTCATTTTGTTCCCCTTTAGAATCCTTACCCTTCTGGTCTGCTTTCTTCTGACCACCTTGATTCTGGCCCTGGTTCTGTTTAACTCTTGTTCTAACCCATCTGTCTGCCTTCTTTCCCAATTCTTGGGGAGAGGTCAGATCTGAGTCAACAAGATGCTGATGCAACAACTGGTTCTGACAATTGTTTAAAATTTGTTCTCTCATCATCAAATTGTACAATCCTTTATAATCAGTAACCTTACTGCCCAGCAACCAGCCCTCAAAAGCCTTAGTGGCACAATCTACAAAGTCAGCCCAATCTTGAGACTGAGTTTTCTGGGTATCCCTGAACAGCACCCTGTACTGCTCAGTGGTTAGGCCAAACCCTTCAACCAGTGCATTCTTCAAGACTTGGTAATCATTAGCATCCTCTACCCTTGTGGTGAGGAGCTTGTCTCTTCCTTTACCCTCAAAGGAGAGCCACAAGATAGCTGCCCACTGACTTGGGGGAACACCTTGCACAGTGCAGGCCCTCTCCAAAGCAGTAATCCATTTGTGGATGTCATCCCCTTGTTTAAAGGGGGGCACTATCTTACCAAGGTGTTTTGTATCAAAACTCCTTTCCCTATTGCTAGGTACAATGCTGCCACCAGTGGGGACTGCCCCACTCAATTGTTGCTCTCTAGCAAAGGCAAGCCTTTCTTTGGCCAGGGCAAGTTCTTCCCTTTCAATCCTCAGATTGGCTGCCTTTTCCTTAGCCTCATACACTCTCCTCTGGGGAGATGTCATTCCCCTTTGAGAGGAACGTTGAGAGCCATTGGTATGAAGGGATCTGTTAGAGCCTCTAGATAGAGACCTAACTCGTCCATTCCCAATGTTAAGCTGACCTGAGAGTGGCCCCAGGGCTCCCCTAGAGTCCCTCTCATGTCTGCTTAAGTTGGTCCGGGTTAGTCTAACGACTTCTACCTGTCCCTGGTCTGCCTCACCCCTAGACTCCAAGTCATCATCCTCATCATCAGCATCATCTGCTTCCTGAAGGGGATGGTCTTGGCTATCAAAGGGACCCCGTAGGGAGGGCATGTTGCCTTCTGAAGTAGAAGGGTCTGGGTTACCAGCCCTTCTTGCATCATGAGTCTCTAAGAGACCAATCAGAAAAGCAGTTGTGGGGTTAGACCCCTGCTTAATCTTCCTAGAGGTACATACTTGTCGTAACTCCTGGAAGCTAAGCACAGCATATCTTGAAGGTATGACCTGTGGAGGGTCAACTGACACAAGGGGAGACTCAGTGTTTCCTCCTTTGTCTGACATGCTGATTCTAGTGTGGTGTAAGTGATGCACCTACCTACACTATGTGTTACCTACTGATCCCTTGCTAGAGTTGCAGCCAAGGTGTGCTAAGCCTTGAGGAGCTACAACAGCTGGTTCAGTAGAACTCAGAGTATTCTAAGCTTTAGTTATATGTACCTAACAGTACTTATGTGATCTTTCAACAAGATATTCTTAGGATACGTGTGGTAAAACAACAGCAAGCTCAAATCCCAACCGCTGCTCACCAATGTGAGAAGGTGGCCTGATATGCAGTGGTCACTATTCTAGTGCCCACTATGTATCAGTCCAGCAACCCTTATTGATGATTGGTTGTAAGTCAACCTCATAGACCAGCTATCCTAGTAGCATGGATGCGAGCAGTCTAAGGCTAAAGACTCGAGAGGGCGTGTTAAGCCAGCTGTTTACCACACATATACCCCTTGAATACCCAGTGAAAGGACACCACACAAGTGTTATGAAAATAAACAGTTATTTATTAAAGATCACAACAGCCCTGTACTCTTTATGAGAACAGGGTACTAAGCACAAACCAAAACTCTTACAAAAATACTTAAGTTAGCACAGTATATACAAATGCCCGAGGGGCACGGAAAACCATATACTCTAAAAGTGGAATGTGAAATGCCTAGCAGGTAAGTACAGTACTAATAGCTTTTGGAATCGCTAGGACTTGACTAGGGAATCGTTAGATTACGACTAGGAGGCCTAGGGGACTCGGGTGCAGTGTGTGCACTCTCACGCGAGATGCGGACAAAAGTCTATGGTAGCTAGGAAATAGAAAGTTAGAGTTCTCGGGCGAACCCGACCTGGTAGGGAGAAAACGAAGATAGATTCTGACCCTTGGATAGTGAGGCTATGCTGGGGCACCGAAATGCCGAAGTTACCTAGCCCAGGGGCTGCAGCTGCATAGGTCTGAAAAGACGTCGGGAATCCTCGTAGACGGACCAGGAGCCGGAAGAAAAGATGCTGGCCGGTGACCAGTGAAGAAAGTTCAGTTGGATCCAAGCCTGGATCTCGAAGATAGATGACACCTGAAAGCAGAGGGGACCAAGTTCGAGACTACTAGCCAGTAGTCAGTGGGCACCAGGAGGGCACCGGATGGTAGCCACCTCGACAAGGTGAGTGGGTGACGCTGTAGCTCGAAGATCTCGCGGACCAGGAGGCGTTGTCGGCGACCAGGATGGAGGATCGAGCTGTCCCACGAAGATAGAAGCTGTCGGCGTCGCTGGACCCAGGATTGGGCAACAAAGCCTTGGCAAATTCAAGCCCACGCGGTGGACCTAAAATGGCGTCTGGAGTGGACCAGGAGGGTCCGGGGTGCCTCTCTTGAAGAAGGAAGCAAGGGCCAGCCTGGAGCAACCAGACCAGCAGAAGAGTTGTCGTCGGGCGTCGTTCAGAAGGCCACAAGCCAGCCGGCTAGTAGCCAAACAACGCGGTGCACAGCAAACAGCAGAAGGGCCCCACGCCGATCGTGGAGATGCAGGGAGGCTGACCTTGGGTGCTGGAGCTGCGCAGGGTCGGGGCTTCTCGGACCCCAAAGCACTCACCAGTGGAGGACACGGTGGGCTTGCAGTAAAGATGTCGTGCAGTCTTGGCGATCGTCGGTCCCTCGAGGTCTCGTCGCACTCACGGTTCTCAGCTTGGCTGTAGAGGTGAGTAGAGGTCAGAGGTGCCAGGGAAGCCGGGTCTCGTCGAGCTGGGTCGTCGGATTCGTGATGAAGGACTTGCAGCAGACCGCAGTGTTCTTTAGGATGGTGCCCGCTTGATGCAGGGTGACTACTCCTTAGCCACAAGGGAGAATCTTGAAGAAGAAATCGTGAAGTCCTTTCGAAGAAAGTGGTATCTTGATTCCAAAGATGATCTAATTTGAACAGGGGGCCCGCTCCTATCTTTATACTAAAAAAGGGGGCTGACCCGGTGACTAGGTCCTGCCTATGGGTGGGACCAGGAGGGGGGTGGTTACACCCCTCTCCCCTGCCGGACTTCCCCAGGCCAGGGGCTGGTGTGCCCCTGGAACTGGTTCTGACTGGCCTATGCGTAGTGAGCACCGGGGTGCCACTCAGCAGTCACCTTCCTGAAAAGCCCTGCCTACCCAGGATACACAAAACCATGTCTGGGACGGTGCTAGCACCGCCCCGGACAGGAAACCCTTTGTCCAGGCCTCCCTCGCTGGAAGGACTCCCAGCAGCAGGAGGTCAGACTCGTGTCTGTGGTGGCAGCATCCATTTTGTGGAGCTGAGGCTTCAGTTAACTTTAACCGGGGTTCACAGTTACATACATGTCGTGTCCCTCTAGAAGGGTGGAATGCTAACCCCGTCGCCAGAATTGGCGAGGGGTTAGTATTCCAATTCGTATGACACCTTACTCGACATGTTTTGATAAAGCAATACCAAAGTTAGCATTTAACCGCGAGGATTATAATGCACTTAAGAGTATATGGTATGCGATATCATGGAACAGCTATTAGGACTTGGTTCCGCAAGCTGCAGACAGGCTCAGCTCATGCCAGAGCACCATCTCACACGATTCCAAGCACTCTGCCTTCAGGATTGTCAAGGCCTGCCATAGGAGTGACTGATAGGAATCTGTGTGTCCATTTTAGGGTTAGGTATAGGTATACTACACCTACAGCAAAGGGTGATTACACGACTTTGCCCCAGCTGTCATGCAGCCAGTTGTGTCAAATTTAGGAGGCCAGCCAGGGGTGGCATAATACATGCTGCAGCCCCTGGCAGCCCTGGGTACACCTATGCCCTGAGTTACAGAGTCTGATAAGGTGGCCCAGTACCAATTGGTAGATGCACCTAGGGTACATGAGGTAATTTAGAAAGAGAACAGCCAGGCTGTGGGTCTGATTGGCAGGCCCACAGCCAGAGAAAGTCGTAAACCAGTGAAACAAAAGCAAAAAATCTGGGTGATCATAGGATTGCAGACCCTACTCTCCTACAGCCATCGATACCTCAGTTAAGTATAAGTGGAGCGTCTCCCAGACCTTAGTTTGATTCTTAGTTCTTGGTATCCTTCGGGTTTATTTTGATTTGGAACTTGCAAGTGCCAAAACCGAAGGACGCGTGTATTCACGAGACTATCGTGTTCGATAAATCCTTCGAAGTTTGAAGCTAGACTAGAGAGCGAAGATGGCTGGTCTTAGCAGACTTGGAAATTTGTTTTGTCTTGGTTATAATAGGGATTCCCGATTGGAGGACTCGTGTCCGGTTCCTCTGATTGGAACTCCAACATATGAGCTCTATGTGAAGCATGGCGTGGGCCCTATCACATATAATGAAGTATGGATCCGATACACCAGAATGGATGGTGTTTTAAAATGGCCCCAATATGGTAGTTTTGACACAGAGATTCTAGATAATCTAGAGGTAAAACTCTTTAAGAAGAAAGCCCGGCCGGCAATGTTTGACTCTTTTTGCCTATGGCGCAAAGAAGCAAAACAAAAAGAAATGAAATTAGCAAAGAAAAATAAACGAGGTATGTCAATGGTACAAGCTGTCGTTGCGTTCAGGGATAATGAGGAAGAGTAGGAGAATGAACAAACACTTAGAAGTAGGAAGTTAGCAGTAGATAAATGCTACCCAGTTTTGCCGCGTAAAGGACAAGGATCAAAAGAAGAACTTGATAAGAATCCTTTAATGTCTCATTTACTGAGTTCACCACCTCCTTATGCATAGAGTGCTACAGCACCACAGCAACCTTTGGTTGTGCAACCTCCCATTGTTGGACCACAGGTTCTACCACAATCACCATCTCCTCTTCAGCTGGTTCCTACTCCTCCGGCGCAGCCCTCTCAAGGGCCGCCGCCTTTGCTACCTACTCCATCTGTGTTCCCTACGACTTTGCCTACTGCTCCGACTGTTTATCCTGGTACACCTTCCGTGTCTGTCTCCGCTTCTGCATCACCTCACCCTGTCTTTCCTCCAGTCCTTCCGTCAGTCTCTCCTTCTGTTCGACAGAGAGTGGCCAACACTGTTGCTGGTCTGTTCCCACCTTTCTTTGGGTCGCCTAATACGACCCCTAGCACAGAACGAAGGCAGTTACGGAGTCAGCTGCCTGACTATCAAGAGAGAGAATTACTAAATAGGTTAGCGCGTAAATGGGTTGTCGATACTGCAAGATATGATGAAGAGTCTATCATAGAAGTCTTCCGTCAATGGGAAGCATCGAAGCAGAGATATGTTATTGAGCAAATGTGTGTACTTCTCCATAAAGACCTGGAGGGAAATGACTCAGAACACGACCTGTCTGAATTCTGCCGAGTGCGGTTCAAGTTCGCAGAGGGCATGATTGTAGGCACCGACGTTGAAAGAGCGGTTGCAACATTGTTGTCGTATCGGAGTAAAGGGGGCACTTCTCGATCACTATCTGAGCATGACGCATCAGGTAGGAAAAAGGCGCAACAGTATCCCATGAGAGAGGTTCCTCCAGTTTGGAGGGAAGGGGACGCAAATGCTAATCCAGCTATTCCGCCGCATTTTCAGCGGGTATGGGTACATGTTCCTTGGAAGAGATCTGAGGTTTTGGCTCTCAAACAGACATTGCCAGACCCCCGTAAAAATCCTGCAGGGTATTATAAGGAATTGTCACAGACTGCGAGCTCATGTATTATGAACTTAGCCGATATAGACATGTTGTTTGGAAATGTTGTTCCACAGCCTTTATGGGTAAAGATTTGTCATGCAGATCATGATCAAGAGTTAGGCGACACATGGGTTAATATTGCTGCTGCTGATGCTAGACAAGTTGGTGGCGCTAAGCCCGAGCCTTTAGTAGCAGAACTTCCTGGTAGGATTATTGCGTATATGAAGACTTTAATGCCCGAATTGTGTGTTAATTGGGACAAGTTGTCCCCGTGCAAACAGAAGAAAGATGAGACTGTGTCTGACTTTTTTACGCGGTTTGAAGAGACCTTCGTCGATCATAGTGGTCAGGATATGGCTACTGAGGGTGGCCAGAGATTGTTTGTTGACAAATTTGTACATAATTTGCTTCCTGAACTATGTAATAAGTTGAAGCATTCTGAGAGTGCTTGGGCTGTTTCCACGTCAGCACAGATTTTAGCTACGGCCCAGTACTATGAAAATAGGCGCAAAGATGAGTTAGAGAAAGCGGATAAAAAGACTAAGGAATTGAAAACTAAAGTCCTTCTACAGCAAGCTTATCCACCTCGTACTAATGGTCAGCGCGATTATCAGCAACCTCAGCAGTATTCGAGAAACTCGCAAAGAAACGAGTCTTCTTAACAACGTTTACCGTATGGACCCAATCAGTGTGCGTATTGCAAGGAAGAGGGTCAGTTCAAGAGTAGTTGTCCGGTTCTATTACGGCGTACGAATGGTGCTCCTGGTGCAAGAGGTCGAGGTGTTCAACAAGCTCCTAGAGTTAGGGGTCATGGAAATTTCCCCCCGAATGCTCCGTCTTTCCCGCCTCTATGAATAGTTTTGACCAGCAGAATAACGCGTTTTCCAGGACAGCTCAGTACTATGCTGATGACTACTATGCAGAAAACGAGAATATGGAGGGTAATGATTGCTAGGACAGCCATGGACAAAGAGAGGGAGTTGTTTCAGTTCCAGTAGATCAGAATGGACCTTATGTTGAGGTGATTACATCAGGTGTGTCAGAGCCTTTTCTGTTGGATACTGGTGCTACAAAGAGTTCTATTATGCACTCAAAACTACCTGGCGCACCTTTGTCTGGCGAAATGAACGTTTCAGTAGGTTTTTCTGGCGCCCCGGTTAGGAACCCGATCTCTAGTCCTATGTCCCTTTCTGTTGGACCATGTGAATTAGAAGCACCCCTTATTCTTACAACAGGTTGTGTTGAAAACTTGCAGGGATTGGATCTATTGAAAAGATTATATGCGACTTTGTACTGTTCTCCTTCAGGAGTACAACTTACATTGGGTAAGAAAGTGGTTTCCTCAATGTATTTGTCAAAGGAAAAACTTCAGACAGAATTGTTTTCTCTTCCGGATATACTTTGGGCTACTGGCTCTAATGATGTGGATCTTTTGGAAATAGCGCCATATGTTGTAACACTAAAAGCCAATGTTAGGATTCCGCGTATTCCCCAATACAAGATCTCTAGCGAAGGTGAGAAGGCGTTGTTAGCAATCATTTATGATCTGATTGAGAAAGATGTAATTGAAGAGACAAGAGGCAACGTTTGTAATAGTCCTGTTCTGCCAGTTTTGAAGCGTAATGATCCTTCACAGCCACCTGTTTACAGGATTGTGATTGATCTCAGAGAGGTCAATAAAATAGTTGTGCCACAGTTTCCAGTTGTCCCCGATATCACTGCCCTATTGACTATGATCCCAGCTTCAGCCACTTGGTTCTCAGTGATTGACTTGAAGAATGCTTTCTTCAGTATCCCGATTGCCGAGGAGAGCAGGGATATTTTTGGCTTCAGTTTAGGAGGCCGAAGTTTCCGCTTCAAACGCGCTCCTCAGGGCTACTGTGAAAGTCCATCAATATACAGTCAGGCTTTGAAAACACAGCTTGATACGATTGTTTTACCTGACGGCGCTACCCTTATTCAGTACGTTGACGATTTGCTGGTCGCTGCAGATACTGAGGAGATTTGCAAACAAGCCACTTTGTCATTGTTGCGTCATTTGTGTGAGTTGCACCACAAAGTCTCTCTTTCAAAGTTACAATATTGTCGACAAGAAGTGACCTACTTAGGTCACCTCTTATCGAAGGAGGGAAGGAAACTGACCCCAGAAAGAATTCAGGCAATTGCAAAATTGAGTGTCCCAAGGACACAGAGAGAAGTGCGTGCTTTCTTGGGCATTACATCATATTGCAGGCAGTGGATACCAAATTTTTCCTTGTTGGCCAAACCTTTGGTGGCATTAACTTGTAAAGATACACCGAATCCCATTCCGTGGTCTGAAGAGTGTCAGAAAAGTTTTTCCAAATTACGTGATGCACTGTGTTCGGCTCCTGTGTTGGGTACCCCCGACTACAGTAAGCCTTTTACATTGTATGTCCATGAGAAAGAAGGTTGTGCATTATCAGTTCTGACAGTCTTTTGGGGACAAACAGCGTCCATGCTCGTACTTTTCGGCGACTTTAGTTCCGGTAGCTAAGGCGTTGCCGAGTTGCTTGAGGGCCACTGCGGCAGCAGCTGTTTCTATCCGACAGTCTGCTGGTTTAGTGTAATGTTAATTGTAAAGGTCCCACATGCCGTAGACATTTTGTTGAACAGAACAAAGACACAGCACTTAACTAGTGCTCGATTGTCAGGTTATGAGCTGACATTGTTAGCGAGTCATGTACACATAAAGAGGTGCGATACGCTAAACCCAGCCACATTGTTGCCGATTTTAGCTGAGACAGATGATGATAGTGAAGATCAGCATGATTGTTTTCTGAGAACCGAAGAAGAAACGAAAGGGAGAGTAGACCTTAGAGACACTCCTCTTCCAGAATGTGATGGTGATGGTTGATGGTTCGTGTTTCAAGTTGCCGAATGGTGATACAACTGCAGCATGTGCTGTGACAACTTTGCATACGATTGTTGAAGCTGCACGTATCACCCACAATTCAGCACAAGCAGCAGAGTTGATTGCACTTACAAGAGCGTGTGTATTGGAGAAAGGAAAACGAGTGAATGTGTACACGGACAGCCAGTATGCCTTTGGTGTGGCTCACAGTTTTGGACGATTGTGGAAAGAACGTGGGTTCCTGACTTCGCATGGTGCCAAAATCCAGCATGGTCAGTTAGTGAATGAGCTTCTCAAGTCACTGACCCTGCCGTTACGAGTTGCGATTGTGAAATGCAGTGCACACAAAAAGGTTACTGATGATGTTGGTCGCGGAAACGCGTTTGCAGATGAAATTGCAAAGGAAACTGCAAGGAATGTAATGAGTCGAATGTATGTTGCAGGCCCTGCGAGATGGATTGGTGATATTGGTATGTGCGAAGATACGATTGAGAGCGTAAAATCCATTCAAGCTGAAGCCAGAGAGAAAGAGTTGAATGAATGGAGAGAAAGTAAGGGTAGATTGGATGCGAATGGTTGTTGGATTGAATTGTCAGAACATCAGAGATGGTTGTTACCCGGTGCGTATGTGCTTGCAGTGGTGACAATGGCTCATGGAATGGCTCACATCAGTGTGAAAGGGATCTGTAAGTTGCTAGCTCCAGTATGGCAAAATGCTGGGATCCCTAAGTGTGCAGAGAATGTGGTCAAGAATTGTATGGTGTGTCTGAAATACAATCCTGGTAGGGGAACCCCAACTCCAGCTGGTCATTTTGCGCCTCCAACGTATCCGTTCGAGGTTTTGCAGCTAGATTTCATCCACATGGAAAGGTGCAACAATTTGAAATACGTACTCGTTGTTGTTTGTGCCTTTTCCAGGTGGGTGGAAGCATATCCCCTTAAGGACAACACTGCCTTACCCACAGCTAAAGCCCTTGTCAAGGAATTCTTCCCTAGATTTGGAATGCCTAGAATGGTTTGGAGTGATAATGGGAGTGAATTTGTGAGTCGAGTGATGAAGAAAGTGTGTGAAGGGCTAGGCATACAACAGAAGTTCCACGCTGCAAATCACCCCCAATCAGCTGGATTAGTAGAGTGCTATAATGGCACGCTAAAACTGAAACTGGCCAAGATCCAAGCGAGCACAGGCCTTAAATGGCCTGACGCCCTGCCCTTGGCACTCCTATCAACCAGAATGACTGTTCACTCTAGAGTGGGACTTAGTCCACATGAGATTGTGTTTGGCCGCCCGGCCAACATATGGGGAGTGCCAAGGCCCACCAGGTTTAGCGAAATAGAACACCCTGTACTGCTTGATTATCTGTATGAATTGATGGCTAAATTGCGTGTTTTACACCAACAGGTCCACGACACTCTACCTAAGGCCTCTGAAGCTCCAGGGCATCCTATCGATCCTGGAACCTATGTCCTGATCAAAAACTTTCAGCGCACAAAGAATGACCAGCCCCGGTGGACCGGCCCTCATCTAGTTCTTCTCTCGACAAGATCGGCCGTTCGGGTGGAAGGAAAGAAACATTGGATCCACGGCCTCCATTGTAAGAGGGTCCCACTGCCTCTTCCATATGACCGGTGGGTCCAGGAGGGGATCGCTGACTCAAACTGAGACCGTGCCTCGCTTTCTAAGCGACAACATCCTGCAAGAAGCTGTGCCTCCATCAATTCAATTAAACACTACTGAGCCTGAACTCTTATTCCAAGACCACACAGCACCTGGAAGAAACCGTTACAATTTGAGGCCGAGACCTATGACTATGGACAAATTAAAAAAAATATATATTTTCACTTTTTTGATTGTGCAGCTCTCCCATCCAAGAAACTTGTTCATTTTTGTTTTTCGAACCGCCATTCGGTTCTGCTGCTAGGGTCGCGGTTGCCAAAGTCTTTGGAGTGCAGCTGAAGACGGTTAGGTCGACAGTTCTGGTTGGTCTAAGGGAGTTGACCTGGACTGACAGAAGCACTCTTCAGCAGAAACACCCTACCACCGCGGGCAGAAAATTAGAGAGGATGGAGTTTTCTGAGATGGAGAGACCTGCCAAACGAATGAACTTTAAAGATAAAATGTGTATATCAATGTCAAAGAAGAGATCGTTAATATGTTGTATCCTTATGTTGCTTGGTGTCATGATATTTTTAATAGGGTATGTTTTATACACTTTTCAAGTTTCATTTGCACCCACTACTCAGCTCATACCTCCTCCTACTGTTTCCTCGCACTCTTTTCACCCCCTGCCTGAACATGAGTCCTCTAGGAGATTAGAATTTATAAATAACTCATTCGTTCGGCTCTTACACCAACACCAGTTTGTAATGAACACGACAAATTGTTGGGTGTGTGGACTTATGCCACACACGACAGATAAAGGTATCCCATATTTTGTCTTGCCATTTAGCTACTATGGTTCTTTGTGGGCATTTCAAACAATGTTCATATTTGCCATCGAACCATATCCCCCACGTTCCACGGGAAGGAACTCCAGCAACAAAGCGTTAGTAGTAGGATTTGCAAATATGAGCAGAACCATTGACTCGTACAGAACGATTCCTAGGGATGAGTGGCAAGCTTACGTTAGATGGAACATAACAAAATATGGAGTTGCTCTGAGTGAGAACCAGCGAGCAAAGAGCTCCTCCCCAATTTGGATTGTACCCCATCAGGGTCACCTATGTCTGCAGGGAAATGGCAAAAATCCGAGAGCTCAGTTAGGGAGAAGTGTCTGCACGGAAACATATGTCTTCTCGTCTCAGACCTCCCCTTCATTCCTAGCAGCTAAGGGTACCTACTTCATCTGCCATGATAGAGCATATACATGGCTGCCCCCTGACTTTTCGGGCACATGTTTCATCTCGTTCCTGTTGCCACCCACCTGCACGGCCGCGGCAGATTACCATAGGACAAGGACAGTTAGAGGTGTCGTGAGTAAAGACGACACTGCGGAACAGGAATTTGGAGACTTCGCAAAAGGTTTTCTGCCGTTTCTGGGGCCTATGGTGAACAGCAGGAACATTCGCCAATTGACGAGGGTAGTTGAATCCACCGTGATTGAAACTGCCGGTGCCCTTAGTAACTTGACTGCGGAGCTCCAGTAGGACGGCCTTATGACTCTTCAAAACAGGGTTGCCCTAGACGTCATACTTGCAGACCGAGGTGGGGTATGTAAAGTGAGTCAATCAAGCTGCTGCATCTTCATCCCAGATAACGCTCCGACAGTATACCAGGCCATCTCCCAGCTGCATAAGATCTCTGAATCCATTCACATGGATAAAGGGGACTGGTCCCTGATGGGGTGGTTCTGGGAACTGATATCTGCCTGGGGATGGAAGATTCTGATAGTGAGTGGGATGATCCTAGCCATCCTATTCTTGTTCTGCCTGTGTGTACAGTGCGCTCCTGCAATATGTGGCCTCTGTGCTACATCATGTGTAAGGAAACCTGTGTCAAGAGATGAACTAAGTAATAGGATGATGCTACAGCAACATCTCAATGACTTTATGAATATAGACCTGGACTCAGATTAGCGTGAGTATAGGTTATTGCCTATGTAAGGGCAAAAGGAGGGTCTGTGGTACTGAAAATTCTGGACTCGGGTGTCTGTGGTACTGAACCACTGAACTTGTGTCGTAAAACATTGTCGTATCATGACGATTTTGGTACCAGCAGACCGATAATGGTTTAAATACCATTCATAAGTATTTTCGTCACGTTCGAGTGACGAAATCACCCTTAAATCTAAGTTTTCGTCTTGAACCCTCGGGTTCCATTTTGTGAGCAGCAGCCATTTTGTGATTGCCCTCACATAGTCAAAATGACTAAGGCCGAACTCAATCTAAAGGACACGTACACCTTTTGTTGACTCCTCTGTGACCTGGGCAAGCTGACTCCACTGCCCGGAACCAAACCTGTTCGGGCAGTTCCTTTCCCAGTGGCCGAATGAGATTAGTATCAAGGCACAACATGCCATAAAACTCCTCATCGCACAGAAACCATGTCTAATCTTACACACACCTGTCCCCGTTTCTTCTTTATGACCTGCTTTACGAGGAGGAGGTGCCAGTTTTTATTGGGGGTCCGTCGATATCTGATGAAAGTTCTGGGCCTTGCCGGGTAATTTATCATGGACTGGACAAACTAAAATGTGGGCTTGTCATCATGACTCTGCTTTTTCTTTGTAGTGAAAATATGTATATGGTCAACTGTAAAGTACGGAATGTTTGCCTGAAGCTTATTATTTTATATAAAAAGAGAAGGCTGGCTTTGTAAAATTGAGCAGTCTCCTGAGAACATACATGCTGTTGTACTTCTAGGATACCTGTTACTGGTTGCAGCCAATAAATACGATCTTTGACTTCACCCAGAAGACTCTGTGTTTCTGTAGTCTGAACAACCCTTATGGTGATGGTTGTAAAGTCAACCTTATAGACCAGCTATCCTAGTGGTAGCATGGACAAAGCAGTCTTAGGCTAAACTCAAGAGCGCATGTGAAGCCAGCTGTTTTACCATATGTAACCCCTATAATACCAAATGAAAGGACACCACACAAGATATATATAAAATATATATGTTATTTATTTCTAGACAAACCCTCTGAACTCTTTATGAGGTCAGAGGCACAAGCACAATACAAGATATTTAATTCAAACACAATAAGTTGCACAAAATACAGTAGGGCCCTAGGGGCACGCAAAACCATATACTAAAATAGTGGTATAAGAACCACTACACGGAATGTGAATATGCCTAGGGAATCGCTGGGGCTACGCTGAACTACCAAGAGTTAGGAATCAGTAGGCCCACGGGATGCGTGTGCAGTGTCTAAACACACACGCGAGTTACCATAGAGAATGAATGGGAACGTAAAAGATGGAAACTAGTTCTTTTAGGGCACTTCTGACTGGACTTGATGAAAGTTACTTGAAACCTAGACAGTTGGATAGTCAATACCCTCAGGAGCACCGGAGTACTAGCGTTACCTCACACAAAGGAAGCGGGTGCATAGGTGTCAAAGTGTGTCGGGTTTCATCGCTGAATCCTATGGAGACTTGAAGAAAGATGCTGCAGGCGACCAGGAGAGAAGTGTCTGTTTGGATCCAAGGGCGGATCGAGGATGAAGAGGACCTGAAAGCAGAGGGGACAGAGTCTGGGTCACTAGCCAGTGACCAGGAAGGAACCAGGTGATGTTGTGAAGTTTGTCTCTGCAGCCACGTGGACCAGGAGGCGTCCACGATAACCAGGAGTCAGACACGGACTGTCCCACAAAGGCTCTCACTGTCGGCGGTGTCGGCTTCCAGATTGGAGTCAACAAGCCTTGGCAAAGGCAACCCACGCTGGAAACAAAGTTGGCTTCTTACTCAGACCAGCAAGGTCTGATGGGCTGCTTCTTTTGAGGGAAGCAAGAGCCAGTCTGGAGCAACCAGACCAGTGGTGTAAATTCAAAGGTTGTTTGCCAAGGTGGCCACTAGCCAATGGACAAGTGACCGGGCAGACGCGTCAAGCAGGAAAATGCAGAAGGGCCCCATGCAGAACTCATGGAGTGTGGAGGGCTGATCTTCGGTGCACATGATGCTCGGGGCTGCAGCTTTTTAAACCCCAATGTACAGCTTCGAGGGTACCTCGGGTGCTGCACAACTAGCAAGTCGCAGACTTTTCAAGATGGCCGGTCCCACGTCTCTCATCGACTCCACCGATCTCAGCTCTGCTGGGACTGTGGATCGGGCTGTTTGAAGTCTGGAAGTCCGGTTCTTATCAGGCTCTGTGCTCGGGCTCCGGCGGGAGCGTCGACAAAGCAAGCCGTTGATTGCTGGATGGTGCCTGCTTGTGCAGGGTGGTCACTCCTTGACCACAAGGGAGATTCTTCAGTCGTCTTCTTGCAAAGTAGATCGTCGAAGGTCCAGAGTTTCATTTCAGAGTTTCAGTCAGGATAAATCTAAAGTCTTGGGACTCAGCTCCTACCTATATATCAAATCTAAGGGCTGGATTACCTGCTAGGTCCCTCCTATGGGTGGGACCAGGGAAGGGGGTGGTTACACCCCTTTCCCTTTGTCCAGTTTTGCACCAGAGCTGGGGCTGGAGTGCCCCAGCACCGATTTGAACTGCACTATGCATGGGACACCTTATGTGCCCCAGGAAGTGTCTCATTTCTTTCAGCCCTCCCTGCCCCAATATACAAAAGCCTGTCTGGGGTGGTGCTCGCACCTCCCAAGGCAGGAAACCTATTGTCCAAGCCTCCCTCGCTGGAAAGACTCCCAGCAGCAGGAGGTCAGACTTGTGTCTGTGGCAGCAGCATCCATTTTGTGATGCTGAGGCTCTGGTTAACTTTAACCGGGAATAGTAGGAACAACATGTCTTCTCCCTCTAGAAGGGTGGAATGCTACCCCCGTCGCCAGAACTGGCGAGGGGGTAGTTTTCCAAAACGTATGACACCTTACTCGACATGTTTTGATAAAGCCAAACCAGAGTTAGCATATAACCGCGAGGTTCATAATGCACTTAAGAGTATATGGTATGGCAATATCCTAGAACAGCTACAAGGACATGGTTCCGAAAGCTGCACACAGGCTCAGCTCATGCTAGAGCACCATCTCACATAAAACCAAGCACTCTGCCTCCAGGATTGTTAAGGCCTGCCATAGGAGTGACTTATAGATGTATATGTGTCTAGATATAAGGTTAGATATAGGCATACTATATCTAAAGCAAAGGGTGATTACACCACCTTGCCCCAGCTGAGTGATCAGCCAGTTGTGTCAATTTGGGTGGCCAGCCAGGGGTGGCATAATACATGCTGCAGCCCCTGGTAGGCCTTGGATGCACCTATGCCCTGGGTACCTATAGTACACTGTACAGGGGCTTAAGGTGACCCAGTATCCAATTGGAGATGTACCTAGGGTACATGGAGTCCAATTTACAGAGAGAGCAGATAGCCTGGGGCCCTGATTAGCAGGATCCTAGGCCAACTAAGTCGAAAACCAGCTAAACACTAGGCATAAAATCTGGGGTAACCATAGTCAGGTATCCACCTTCCTACAGTGCCTATGCACTTATTCTTCAAAAACCCAATAAAGATTTAATGGAAAAAGAAAAAAGGCAACACAGTTGCCAAGTGGTACAGCAGCTATCATTGTGTGCAGGCTTTCATGTTCTTCATGTAGAGGCTCAGACTTCGAGGTTTTTCTGGATTGCAACAACATTTTACTGTTAGTGAGCCACTTGGTTGTTTCCTTCCACATGGACAAGGTCGGTCTGTTTTATTTGATTGACCAGAGGTGGTGTAACTTACCTTTGCTAAGTTTGGCTTGCTCTAAGTGCACCTGTTTTCCACCTAAGCAGAATATCATGGTCTAGCATTTTCTACTCTACACATTCCGATTCACGTGACTCTGACATTAAGGGGAATTCACTCTCCTTTTTTGCTTATCCTTTCGTCCACCCTGATCCCTTTAGTGAATTCTGAAGCCCCCCACCTCCTCTTCGTCTGCCATTGTGGGATAATATGCCGTCTCAATAACAGGGCAAAGTGAAACACCAAACCTCTGCAACTTGTACCTTCTTGCGTATAGACTAAGCAGGCCGAAATTAAGTTCCCGCTGACTGATATGGGGTTGAGGAATCTTTGAGATCACCCAGAGTCTGCAGAATTTCCATCCAAAAGGTCTTATAGAGCAGCATACTGGGAGTTGGTCAAAGTTAAGAGATTCTCCTCCCATATCCACCTGTCATTGTCGAGGGATTTGCTTGACATTAAGGATGAACCCCTTTTAGAAGATTACTGGGACCATATTACGAAGTCACACAATTGCAAACTTTACCATCAGTTTAGGGTAGGAATGCTGCTAGTAGCGACAAGTGTGCATTCTGCCAAGATCACATTGAGAATATTGATCACTTTTTATTTGTATGCCCTGTTTATCACCAACCGAGGAGCACCTGGTTGAAACCAGTATGTTTACCCATGGGAACTACATTGGCGATGGTTGCAAGGAGAATATTGAAATCTAATTCTTCCAACCTCTCTGTAATTGGAGTAGCAAAGTTCTTGAGTTGGGCGTGGGTCCTACGCAATAAAAACGGGGGGGGGGGGGCAAAGTAGCTATGTAAAGATCTAAGTTGGGCCCTTGAAGTCAGGGGTAGGAGTTGGTAATACTTTAAATTTGGAGAGTGCACACCCCTTGTAAAATTAACAGATGTATTAAGTCTCTATGCTGGTTTATACATTTAATCCTTTTTTAGAATTGGTTTTAAAATGTAAATATATATGTATTTATTTATTAATTGTTGTTGATGAGGTATATAACAACAACAAGAGAGAAAGGGTTCAAAGGACACTCCTCTACCCCAGTCTGAATCTAAAGAACAACAAAGGAGTGACTATCAAAAACAAAAGTGAATCAAAGTGTTCAAGGTGAAGTGAAACGTGAAAAAATAAACATAAATTTTTTATATTACCCTCACTCACCCGACTATTGGGTGACATGCTTCATCATTGGGTATTTTTCACCAGGTAGGTAAAAGACCTATCTGGTGTGCTACGACACCTGCTGTTGCAGTGGAGATGGGTAAAAGTAAAATCAGTGAAAATAGTGATGGTGATAAAGTTAAAAAGGTGCGGACATTGATCCAAACCAAACTTTAATAAAGAACAATGTGGGCATCTGTTTAAAATAAATGAGAAGGACAATATAGACAATAAATTTGAGTCAGATTATCCTAATCATAGGTCACATGGTCAACATGTTTCTGCTCATAGGGGCCAATTAAGCCGAGCTTTCATCAGGACCAAAGCAATTTGTAACACTGGTCGGTGTGCGCACACTAAGGCGTACCCTAACCTCAGTGTTCACTCAAATGTATCTAAACTCACGGTTCTTGGTACCGGTTTTGCCTGGAATTCCCAGGTTTATAAATGTGAAACCGAAGTCAGTCTCACATCATGGGCAAAGTGGTGGGGGTTACTTCACATCGGAGGGATTTGTACTCCGATGGGTCCCCGCGTTGTGACCTAATCAGTACACAACCGTATAGTCATAAATTTTTGATTTCTGGAAATGATGGAGTATTTTAAAGTCAATGAAATTTGTATTAATTTGGATATTCACTGTCTTTTATGATGAAGAATTGCAATAAAAACTTAATGAAATGAAAATGAAATGACTAAGCAGGTCCTCCGGAGAGGTTTTGATTTTTCAGCTAATGTAGAGGAAGTGATTATGGTTGCATGCTGCCTTTTCACCCATACCAGATATTCTGGTTGCATTATATTCGTGATGTGAGGACAGGCAAGTTGACCCTTTGTAGGCAAAGTTAATAAATGTCCTACGGTTTGTTCTGCCTATCTCGGGTTTGGGCTGGTCACAGTTAAAGATTGCTTACTGGCATTTGTTTGTTTGCCTGACCTGCCCTTATTATCCAGATCACCTGTTGCAACGTGGGTTTCACACTACAGATGATTCCCCTGGTATAGTTTATTACACTGTAGTGGAATCTTAATTTGGGCTTGATCTTCCTGGTATGTGCACAATTTGAGCCACTTCACAGTTGTGCTCTAATGCTTCATACATTGATAAAATGTATTTTTAACCGCTATGTTGGCAAGCTTCAGACTTTTTGGTCCACTCTCCCTGTATGACATGTTGATAGACAAATCTTCACGCATGTGCCTTACCATGTGAATGCTACTTCCGGTCTTCAGACTGCTCCTGAAATCCTGATCCTCAGTAATGACTTTCCGATATAGTCGGATGGAATGATGATGTACCAAAAAATTCTATAATGGTGCCATACTCACCAATAGCCCATAAACCTCATTTACAAGTAAAAAGTCAGTCGGCAATGGAGAAGGTTCAATCGTTTATTTTGCAAAATAGGCCCTACGCAGGGTAGTCTCAGTCTATACGACCCTCGGAGGTGCACAGAGAAGACTGAATACAAGCAATACAAAGCATATATACGTTTCACACACAGTATGATATCACCTAACGTGGAAAAGTACTACTTGTCAGAGAGCCAGCAGGAAGACCCATATAAGGCACAATAGATTGCTAGTAGCCGAGCCTAAGCTATTCCGGGGGCAGGTCAGTAAGGTGCCTCCCTTTCTATCTGGAAACGGGGATTGACAGGAACGGGGCCTGCAAAAATGTGCTCATCCTACAAGAAGAGAAGATGTGACCTTGGGTTTCCCTGAGCTACAAACTAACGATCTATGCTCAGCCTGGTCTACCATCTTAGGTTTCTATATAGGGGTACATCACGTGTTTTCACAGAAGACTAAGTGAACACAGGGAAAAAAAACTAAGATGGCGTCGGTTATACCAATAGGCCTGATCGTGCACAAAAATGAATATCTTCCACGACTATATACCTGGGGTTACCTACAACACTACAATAATATGATTATATTGGACACATTAGGCCAACGCCACCTATATCGAATTTATATCTCATCAGACCACCCTTTTGGTGTGATGTAGCCAATATGTAATTTAACTAATCCAAGAATACACCTTCGTCAATTTGCATAAGGTCCGAGACCCCCTTCTGGGTCATCTGTTTGTCAACCTTGGCCTGTCGGGAAACAGTCAAAGCTGAAGTCAGTCTAGCAGTACAAAAGGAACAGCAAGCTGGTCCACAATGGAGACACAGACAGCAGGTAAATACTATGCCAAAAGCTCCAGCAAAAATCGTAAAGATCTTCCAACTCCAAGTGGACAAGAGGCCCCAGAACCATCCAGTAAAGGACTAAGTACCGGTGTCAGCATGAACCTCGGCAGCTAGCCGATGCAATTTCTGAATTGCCAGGTGTATAGTGGGAGCAGAATCTGGTATGTAAACACAGCAAGAGCTGCCGATCACGCAGCATGCTCCTCCTCTATCAGCTAGGATGACATCAAGAACCATCCGGTTCTGAAGCGAAACAAGCCTTGTAGCCTGAAGGTCAACGATGAGGTTTGTCAATATCCTGGTAGTGGTCTGAACTACATTCTCTACTACTTTAGCCAGAAGTCGAACATCTCGGCTAGTAAATATTGGACCCCATATAGGAAAGAGACCCTTTGCAATGTCTACAAACTGCTGCAATGCGGTATCTGTCTGATCTGTATCTTCGGTGTTGAAACTTCGAATACTCCTATTTGAGTATATCTCTCTCCTAACCAGTTGGTGTGTTTTATGGTAGTTGGAGGGAGCTATGTATACCGGGGGGTAGAGAAAAGAAAGGGAGCATCTTCCTACCCAACTTCGCGGAAGCCAGGTGTAAGCATTTTCACCACACACAAAATATACATTAGGCGGAGTTGTCAGAGGCGGGGTGCTATTGGTGTGCAATGTATAAGTATAGTAACATCTACTATTTCCTACTCTAACATGACCCTGCCCCTGAATACAGAAAGAAGAGGTACTATTCATGATAGGAACTAGCATAGCTTTGTCATCAGTGACATTCCATTCTTGAAAATGCTGAAAAGACAAAGTGGAATTAAACTGTTCGAAATCCTGCATTTCTTCTTTTAACCAGGTGACATTTTCATGGGCGGTGTATACATTCATACATGCGTTTGGGTCTAAAGATCCTTCACCCTCATTTCCTAATTCATCAAAACCTTGGTGTTCCTCAATATATTTCAGAATCGCTTCATAGTCCTTTTATGTATATTTTTTTGGCTCAGCTATATAATGTAAATACATAAGGGATAATAACTGAAACCAGGCTTCACAACTAGCTAAATGTGATAAAGGCAGTGAAATAAATAAATCATGTCGGTGCATTACGGATGGAAGTAGACCACAAACTCAACAATTAGTCTTATTAGTGGTACTGTGGGCCTGATGCAGCATTTCAATAAAAACATTCTTTGCATAAGTTTCTCGATGTCTCTCCTTATGAGGGGGCAAGGAATAGAAAAAGTGCTCAGTTGGAGCTGGGGTGGTTCCTAACATTTTGTGGACGGGGTATTGAAATTCTAAGAACACAAACACACTCATAACAATAAAAATCGCAATAATGAATACAACAAGGGCCACCTTCACTCTGGTAGGCCATCCAAAAAACATTTGCACATTCTCAAAATAGCGTCGAGGGGCAAGGGGTCGTTCATCTTCCATGACAAATCGGGCAAAAGGATACATCCTCTCTAAAAGTCCAAAACTAAACTCGGGTTATACAAAAAAAACGCGTGCACTGCCAGAATGTTCTTCTTCCCACTAAGGGATCTTCTCCCTGTGTCCGTTAGAGCCTCACTGGCAGGCTCCTATCGTTCATCAGAAGCGAACAAAAATGAATTTCCAGTGGTGCAACTGCGGCCCTTAACACAGTCTTTCTTTCTGAACAGAGCAACAAATAAAGTTCCAAGCTCTCATCACGTTCAGTCCAGTGTCTCGCTCAGTACATCAGAAAACTAATTGCAACCCCTCAACTCAAGTCTTTCTCTAACTCCTGTCATCTAAAGCTGAGGTACTGCGTTGTTTTCGGGGCCACAATTTATATCTGAGGTGGCCAGGTTGCTCCTGGTCTTGAAATAACCCAACAGCAGGGGCATTTGGTGCAACAAGATCCTGAGATGTTTCAGAAACAACAGCTTCCTCTTGTACAGCTGTCGCGCTCTCGTGTGATGGCAACACTTCACTCTGTTGCCCTACTTCACGGGCATCTGAAAACGGCACAAAGCTCAGCCTCCACCATCCTTCCTGCGTTAGAACTCCTTCTCGGTTCTGCTGATCAAAAGGAAGAGGAAGGGGAAGCCGCTTCAGGTGGGAAACATGTATCTAATGCTTCTTCCCATCCACCTTCACTGCTGTTCTGGTGACAAGTAGAATCTGATGGGGTTTGCTTCACCTCGGCTCCAAACTTGATTTCCGCTGGTAGTTCCGCACCAAGACCCACTGTTCCGGTTCCAGGCGATGTCCAGGACCTTCTAGCAGTGGCTGCAGCACAGCAGATACCTATTGGTGAATAGAACGCAAATCTTTAGTCAAAGCGTACAGATAATCTGTCATCAGAGGGTAATCAATGTCTCAAAAAAATCGGGGTCTCGGGACTCCCCACACATTTGCAGGTCACCCAAAAACAACTTCATAAGGAGACAATCCTGCTCGGGAATGAGGTGTGACTCTTAGTGACATTAGGGCCAGAGGGAGTGCGTCAGGCCAGCTCAGACCTGTAGTTTCACAGATCTTGGCCATTTTCAGTTTCAATCTGCCATTGTATTTTTCAACTAAGCCTGCAGATTGGGGATGCCGAGCTGCATGAATTTTTTGTGTGATCTGCAGTCCTTTACAGATATTCTGCTCAAGTTGTGCATTAAAATGTACCCCGTTGTCCGACCAAATGACCCGGGGCAAACAGAATCTAGGCAAGTATTCTTTAATAAGAGCTTTAGCAGTGGCAATAGCAGTGTTCTCTTTGGTGGGGTAGGCTTCGACCCATTTACTGAAAGCGCATACCACCACCAATACGTATTTCAAATTGTTCACTCTTTCAAGCTGGATATAATCTATCTGTATCACTTCAAAGGGTAAGGTAGGTGGGGCAAAGTTTCCACTCAGGACCGATTCTCTTCCCCTAGGGTTATGTTGTAAATATACCATACAATATTACACTACATGAGCTGCAGTTTTGGAGATATTTGGGTTGTTCCATACTGGGCCTAGTACAGCACAAATACCTTTTGCGCCAATATGGGCAGGGCCATGGGCCATCACTACTACTGCATGAACCAAAGCATTAGGTAATAACCATCGCTGTTTTTTAGTTAAATCAATCCAACAGTTGTTTTTGTCCAATTTTCCTACTTCCTGTTCGCATTTTAGTAACTCATCTGGGGTAGCTTCTTTCTGTAATTCCTTTACACTCTCAATGGTATTGTCAAACAGGGATGTCTCCGCCACCCACCTTGCTGATGCACTAGGGAACATAGCTGTCATTTTCGTCTGTGCAGTATCCTTGGCTACCTGATCAGCAAAAGCATTTTCTTTTCCAGTGGAGTCAATAATCTTTTTATGAGCACTGCATTTGATAATAGCTACTTTCTCAGGCAGTGTCAAAGCAAACAACAATCTCTCAATTAAAAGGCCATGCTGTATTTTCTGTCCATGTGAGGTGAGAAATCCTCTCTCTCCCCACAGACTCCCAAAACTATGGGCCACGCCAAAGGCGTATTGACTGTCCGTAAAAATGTTCACCTTTAACCCTTTGCTCAATTCACATGCTCTACACAGGGCTATTAGTTCAGCTGCCTGGGCTGAGTGATTAAAAATCCGTGCGGTCTCCACCACAGTTCAAAGGGTAGTAACAGCATAAGCAGCTGTTATGGTGCCATCTGGTAACTTGAAACAAGAGCCATCCACATACAACTCCCCTTGGGGGTCAGATAAAGGGGTGTCGGTGAGGTCTACAAGTCCCTTCATTTCTTCTTCTGTTCTAAATATACAGTCATGGACATTGTCCTTTTCATCATTAGAAGGGAGGGGTAGTAACGTGGCTGGGTTCAGAGTGGCACATCTTTGAATAGTAATGTGGGGTGCAAATAAAGTCAAGAGTGACGGAGGGAGTGAGGGGAGTGAGGGAGGGAGAGAGGGAAGGGGAGAGAGGGAGAGTGGGAAGGGGAGTGAGGGAGGGAGGGAGAGGAGGAAGGGTAGTTGGGGAGAGGGGAGGAGAGAGGGAAGGAGAGAGAGGGAGACAGAGAGAGGGAGTGAGACAGTCAGAGTGAGGGAGAGAGAGTCAGAGTGGGTGAGACAGAGGGAGACAGGGAGAGAGAGGGATGGAGGGAGGGAAACAGAGAGAGAGATATAGAGGGAGTGTGACAGAGATAGAGAGAGGGATGGAGGGAGGAAGACAGAGAGAGAGAGAAAGAGAGATGTGTGTATGCCGGGTCTGGTGGCTCAGTGGACGAAGGCGTCCGCAGCAGGGACCTGTGTTCAACCTCATGGCCACAGTTTTTTTGTTGTTGCTCTAGCCCTGCCCCCTCCCCCACTGACCCCGCCCCACCCACTTATGTTTATTTGACTATGACTATATATATTTAAACATGATATTAAATGTTTATTTATTTATCACTGTCCAATAACAATGATTATAATTTACCGTCATCGATTTTGAAAAGATTATGAAACGTACGAAAATTGTGAAAAATTGTGAATATATAAATTGTGGGAAGATATGTCGCTCAAAGAAAATGATCTTTGATTGTTTGTAAATACAATGTGTCCCTCATTTCACCATGCAAAGATGGCCGACATCACTGATGACATCACTGATAACATCATCCAGTGACTGTATGTTTCTGTAAAGTTAAAATGTGTCTTACATATTAAAGAATGAGTGGATGTATAAGTGTCTGGATGAAGAATTTAGTAGGTGCATGACTGACTGTATGAGTGAATGATTAAATGTGTCTCACTGAGTGCATGGGTTAGTGACTAAACTGTCTTAATTTGTGCATCATTATGTCTGTTGTTCTGTAAACTGCTGCATGTGTTGATCAGTAGCTATATGAGTAACTATATGGGTTATTGATTGGTTGCCCAAGTATTTGTATGGGAGACTGAGTGTGTGTGTGGTTGGCTGGGAGGTGTATGACTCTGTGCATAGATGTGTGATCAGTTGATTCACTAGATGTATGGGTTCAAAAGTGCATGTGGAAACAGCTGTATGGGCGGTTGACTGTCTGCATGAGTGTATTGGTGAGTGATTGGATTTCTCAGTGCTACATGTCAAAGTAAGTACATATGTAAAACACAGTACATGTGAGAGTTGACATATATAAATAACTGTGCATAAGAGCCAGTGAATGTGTGAGTGGCTGTATGGATCATTGTGAACTTGTATCAGAGATTGTATAAGAGAGTAAATATGTGTTAGTATATGTTTGAATAAGTAAGGTGTGTATAACTGTATAGTTGAGGAAATGGAGGTGTGATTGATTCTTTGCATGACTGACTAGGTGTGTGAGTAACTCCATGGATGAGTGATAGTCTGTGAGTGTCTGTTTACACTGATTGTATCTAAGGTTATATTAGAGTCGGAAGAGGTTCATCGTATTATCACATGAATTATATCATCAGTGATGTCACCAGTGATGTCATTTGAGATGTCATCAGTGATGTCATCAGTGATGTCATTTGATATGTCATCAGTGATGTCATTTGAGATGTCATCAGTGATGTCATCAGTGATGTCACTGACCATGTCATGAATGATGTAATATGTGACATCATCAGCAGTGGATTGCGGGTGCGCGATATATAGTTAGTGCAACTAACTATATATGGAATTTCAATGGTTTTATGCGAGTAAAATAAGGTTTTGTAAATGCTAATCCCTAACTATATATGGTCTATAACCTATGGTTTTTTCAGTGAATTTTCAAGGTTTTGTAAATGCAAATTCCTAACTATATATGGTCTATAACCTATGGTTTTTTCTGTGAATTTCATTGGTTTTTTAAAAGCTAACATCTGTAGCTGTAAAATGTATTCTTCTTTAAAACCCAAAATATATTTTAGATGTTTATTGATAAATTTTTTTAAAATATTTTTTTTCTTAGCTTCCGGTAAGCGAACCGGGAAGCTTTCCGTTAGCTCATCTTGATGCCGCGATCTAGTACGCGAACCGGTAAACGTTTCGTTAGCGGAACTGTGACGCGTCGCGGAAGCGCGACGTATCACGTTGTCGCGTAATGCGTCTTATGACGCGCCGCGTTAACGCTCCCGGAAGTGCTCCGGACCACGAACCGGAAACGATCCGGGACGCGGCGCGCACCGCGTAACGTAAGCGGAACAGGTCATGTGACTTGTTTATCAAACTTTTCATTGGTTCATTTCACTTTTGGTTTTCAAATGATGTATGACTAGGTCATGTGACCTAAAAATAACACTTTTCATTGGTTCAGAACTTTTGCTTTTCCCAAATCATGTAAACCCCTCCTTCTTTCCTCACTCTGACTTTCATCTTGGTGAGAGAAAGACCATTTTCCAATATTATTGCAATGGCTTCTATCCTTGCTTCAGCTGGTGGACCCCCACCACCACCACAACCTCCTCATGACAAGAGAGGACCACCATCACAATTCATTTCCAACAGAGAGGAGGAAGAGGAAGACCTAGAAGAAGAGGACACAGATGAACCTCAATTTATTCAGGAGTTGCCCCGTGTTTCCCGAAGGAAAACAAGTTTTATATGGCAGTTTTTCTCAATCCCTCGAGGGGAGAAGAAGGTTAATGCCAAGTATGCCACCTGCCTAATCTGCAAATGCAGATTATCTCGAGGCACTGACAAAAAGTATAGTATGGGCAACTATACTATGCATCGCCATATGGCCAGGTGGCATCCATTAAATTACAGCCGGGCAGAGTTAAGGGACCTTCAAGATAATCCCCCGACAACTCCCGTGGCCAGATCAACATCAAGTATATCTTTGACTGGAAGAGAGGCACAGGAAACTGTGCCAAACATACAGCCAAACTTCAAGCACATGAAGTTAACGTGCATATATTGTGGTGCTCTGTTCTCATGTGGGAACATGAGCGTGAACTTAATCAACTTGGTGTTTGAAAACCATAACTGCCCTAACCCACCCAAGCAGTAATTTTGTTTTTGCTCCTGTTGAGCCCTTTTCAATGCCTGTTTTTTTGTTGTTTCCCCTCCATGAAAAACACAAAAAAAACATAAAACTGTTCTAAAAATACAAAAAAAACAAAAAATGTTCAGAAAAAAATAATAATAATAAAACAACAAAAACATTTAAAAAAAGTTCTTTTCAGAACTACCTCCCATTTCAAATAAAATTGCTAGAATGTTTAGCACTCTGGCAAGCTCTATTTCTTTTGGTTCGCTTTCCAGTTCGCTGCCCGGTTCGCGAACTTGAAGCAAACCAAAAAAATATTTTTAAAAAAAAAAGAAGAGTTAGTATAAGGGAAGTAAACAGAGAGTAATGTTAAAAGAAAGACAGCTATAGGGAATAAACCAGAGATACTGTTTAATAGATCTATTTATTAATTCAGGATGACGATAAGGTGTGATCTCTCCTGAGGTTTGTTTAAAGTGAGACCTACTCAGGGTTACAGATCAATTTTACACTTGTTGAAGAATACAGAGCAGATAAAGCTTGTGAAGGCCTACCAATGAAGTAAGTCATGTCCTCTTATTACATCATTCATGACATGGTCAGTGACATCATCAGCAGTGCATTGCAGGTAAAAAGAGTAGAAAACATTTACCTTATAATTCTTGTTACCTTTTTAAAATATTTTTTCATACTTTCAATCTGTAAAAGAGAGAACAAACATTTCCAAAAATATTACAACATGTATTTAAAAATTAGAAAAGAAAAGGGAAAAGGTTCAAGAAGAAACAGTTTTTCAACAACTTTGACATTTACAGAAGCCTCTGCTTCTCTACGTCCCCTACACAATCCTAAAGATATATATTTTAAACAAACAGTATCTTCATGCTGATGAACTGAGGCCTATTTTGGAACATGGTGCTTCTTTTGCACTGCTGATGTCTCACAATAGTGATGCAATAGCAGCGCAAAAAAGATGTAAAGCCATCATAAAATTGTGTCTAATATTTTAAATGATTGTTTCAGGATGCAAATAAGATGTGTGCTTTTAAGAGCTTTCTTTGAGGTGTGGCCTATTCCTTTTTTTTAAAAAAACAGTACCCAGAAGTACAGCACTGTAAGCATTAAAATTGACACTTACAGAAGACTCAGTTTCTCCATATCTACCTCACATTTCTAAATGTATATCATAAGTACAAAAAGCAGAACATTAATTATACATGTTAAATGGTTTATTTTTGCTGTTCTCAGAATGTATCAAATTTCACTTAAATCAGTGACTTGAAGGTATTCATCATGTAACAGCGGGGAAAAAAAAACACAATCAAAATGATTGTGTTTAAAAAAACCCATTCAACCTAAGAAATCTGAATTCAAAACTCCTTAAAATTAACTTACTTTCAATGACGTCGAAGGATGTCCTATGAACAGCGTCCACTCTGTTGTGCTATAAATATTGTCAGCCCGCCACTTTCTGAAAGAAAACCTCCATCGTTTTGAAAAATATGTTACATACAAGAAAAGACTTCTCACATTCTACCACATGTTTCCACTAGGCCAAATCATGTTGCAGCGATTCACAAGTCTTGTAATTCTTCCAATCAAATCCCGTCATTTTCTATTTTCGCAACTTTCAAAAAGAAAACATTTAAGATTATTTTCACAATCCTGGACTACTAATATCTTACCCTTCTTTGTCACTCATGTTCTCCTTTTCCTATGACACTGATACTGCTTACTATGAAGCAGACTTACTTGCATCATGTTTATATAGTTGGATTTTAAAAATTGACATTATAATTAAAAGTTTTGGACCAATAATCTAGACAGCATTGCAGACTTACATTCCATCAACTTGATGAACCTTTTGCAATTCTTCACAGGAAATCCCGAGATTCTTTCTTTAAAATTTTGGTTTTAAAAACACCAGGTAAGAATTTTTAAGGTCAAACGGCAATTTTTTTTTTAAAGTTACAACGGAATCATTGCAGAATGACCAGCCGTTTCGAGACTTTAAATAAGCTGTATAATGTCCTGATGTTGTTGAAGGACCATCGTGATAGATAATTGCTACAGTTACAAACGTCCTTCCTGATATTGAAAGCTGAGAAGCCACAACATTTTTTATTAAAGTTGACAATTTTGATCCATCAGGCCTACATCGTTGGATCATTAAAATGACATACTGTCCATATCTACGTATAAATAATGTTGACATCATTTCAGATTTACATTGGCTACACTCCATGTTGTGATCCGCTGCATTTACTAGCTTATTAAAGGAGACTGATTTACTGTCTGGCAAAGTTAAATATATAAATCTTTCTGAGTCTACACTAGTAGTACTTGATACCCTACAATTCTCGCAGTCATGCTGCCATTGATAAGAAAGCCCAAACAGGTGATCTACATCTACACCCTCATCTTGCAATACATCAAGCATATACATTAAAAACTCCTGACAATCTTGCTGATTATTTTCAGAGAAGTCTGTTTGACCTGAACATTCATCTAACAGATAACGAACTTCAGACACACTTTCTACTTTTGTTCGATCAGTGCTACATTTCTCGAAAACAGAATTCAACAAACAGCATAAAATTTGTTCTGAATTCAACAGAATCTGTTCTTTTAAACTCTCTAGTGAAAAGAGAACATTAACCACTACATTTGCATAGCAGTTGACACCAGAACTGTTTTCAAATTGAAAACCGACAACATCTTCAACAGAATCCACTTTCCTTCTGCTAACAATTTTCGGTTCATTGACTTTTAGTCTTTTTGCAACAACCTCCCTACTATTACTGCTATTTCTACGTTTCCGGCCTACCACACGTTTCTCAAACAAAGGATATTGAGGCAAATGTGGCGCATACTCTCTTCTTAACCTATTGTATTCCTTAACACAATCTAGATCCGCACAAATGTTTGTGACATCACAGTCAATCAAGTACAATCCTGATAAAGTTCTAACTCGTGACAATGCCACATATGCCATACCCTCCTTGAACACAGAACTGCCAATATTCACCAATGCACTGTCTACACTTAAACCTTGCGATTTATGGATTGTCACCGCATATGCCAAGCAAACAGGAAACTGTTTACGGCGAACATATAAGTCTTTAACAAGCAAAAACCTAGCAGAACAACGACCAATTAGCTGTACTTCCTCAATGCCATCAAATTTAATTTTTAAAAATTCTATTCCATCTCTATTTCTGTATTTCTCAAAATCAACAACATTACCCATTGATCCATTTACCAGACCTCTTTCAACATGTAAATTCCTTCTCAAAATGATTCGGCAATTTAAACACACATTCAAAGTCTTTTCAAAACCCGCTGTTTTAGATATAGTCTTCTCTAATGAATCCAATTTTGATTTCAAATTCTCTGACAAAATAATTGTTGATCCCATATGCTCTATTTTGTCAATAGCTTCAAGTTTCACAATCTCTTGCTTTTCTAAATTCAACATTTTGTTGTTGAAGAAGGCACATTCTGCAAGAGTTGGCATCAAACATATTCCGGATTTCTTCTCAGTAATTTTCTGAAAAGTATTCTCAGGCACAATCTCTTGTTCGGGATATAAATTTGAAAGTAATCGTGCATTTAAAGCTTCCTTTCCATGCTCGGTCACTTTTCCAATTCTAATATCTTGTAGAATTTTCTTATAATCTTCATCCTTCGCCTGACGCATATTTTCATGCAGTTCAGCATAATTGAAGTTTAACCATATATTGACGTTGCCAATGCTCCCTAGGCACTTCCTGGTATCTTCATGCGTGAGTATTTTGAACACAGGTTGACCTTTTACTGGTGTCAGCTGCAGAAGATCTCCGAAAACAATGATGTGTTTGCCACCAAATAACACATCATATTCAGTTTTAAGTACTTCTTGCATTCTCAAATGCACAAAGGCAAGCTTGACATTGGAAACCATGCTTACTTCATCAATGATAAGTAGTTTCATTTTCCTCAAGACTCTTGAAACTTCACAGCAAGCATCCCCAGATAACTTGTGGTATTGTAATTTGTTGTCATGCTCCACTGGCAGCATTAGTAGACGATGCAAAGTAATACCTTTAATGTTATGTGCTGCCAGTCCAGTAGGAGCGGTGACAACACAAGACAGCGATGACTCAGTCCTTTCCTGCAAATAACAAGAAATTGCTTTAATGAGGAAACTTTTTCCAGTTCCCGCTTCTCCACTCACGTACAGTCGGACAGGCTTCAACGATGTACATGAGCACTCTTTCTTCTCATGACTTAATCCATGCTCAATTTGCTTGGTAACTTCATCATATATTTTCCTCTGCTCAATGTTGAGTTGTTTTTCCAAGTCTTCTAAGTTAACTGAATCCTCCTGAGCATGTGCCATGGCTCTTTCCACTTCATTCATAGCAGTGGCAGCTTCATTTTCGATAATAGGTCCTCCAAGTGGATCTTGACTCAATGAAACAGAACTCTGACTGTCCTGAGAACTGTCTCTGGCAATCTCGGCTGCAATCGTTGCTTCCTGCTCAATTTCCAAAGTTAGCATTTCTTGATATTTGGGAAAAGCAGGACATTCTATGGTCTCCTTAGCAGCAGTGAAAGAGTCTTCGTAACAAAGGAAATCTCCAAGCAGTTCCTCTTCTGCACGCCAAGGCTTGAAAAGTTGCAAAAGTGCTAAATAGAAGAACTCCTTTTTTTCTGGAGATTCGCCACTCAATTTTCGATGGTTTACTAATTGGCATTTTCTTTGCTTGACCAGGCATCCCTCACTTCCAATTACAGCATACACTCCTTTCTCAATATCTTCTTTGATGTTCCTCTTGAATATATAATTTTGAAGAACCTCATATAGACAAACATTCTCAAGGTGACTGCTTCGATTTGGATAATATGTATCCAACATGTTGGTCTTCAAAATATCGGTACTGTTTGGTTCCTTTTCTGCCAAATACTCAATTTCCCGGACAGGTTTTAGAACTCGATTTCGCGTTGCAGCAAGACCAAGACTCGCCCAAACGATACTCCTGGATTTGGCATAGAGACTTGCTGAAGACAATCGATCAGAACATTCGTAAGCTCCGATTTCTCGATGCGACAACATCTTCAGACTGAAACTGTACAACTTCTTGCTGAGGCTCTTTTCATGGGAAATGTCCTCCCACATATCCTTCAGTTCTGTCTTTTCTTTTTTGGTGATGTAAGATGTCACATACCGAGCCACAGCCATACAGTTGTCAGCCACAAACTGTATATCCATGTTATCATTCCACATGGACAAAATCACTGGGTTGTAGTCGTTGATGTACTTGGACTCTTCGTTCCTTTTCAAATTGTAAGTATTTTTGGGTGATTTCCTCGTCACATTATGTCGCAGAGAAGACAACAAACTGTTCACTCTTCCTTTAGAAATCACCGGTCGTGGAAAGTTGAAACGACATTTGGTGTAGAACTTGTCCTTGTTTCTGAATTTACGACGACAGTACTTTCCACAACGATGGCTTTGGAAACGTAGAACTTGTTCTCTTAGGCTTTTCTTCTCCGTTGCGTTTGGAACAGCACACGTAGAATACTGTTCTATGAAATTCATCACTAAGTCATCCGGATCTGTTCCAAATTTAGGTGCATCCTTGATCCACAACAACATATGTATATGAAGAGCACCTCTTGATTGGTACTCCTTTCTCCAGAAGAAATCCAACACCTCTCCAAGAGGTGGATTCTTCTTATTTGTGATGAAAGACATCATAGCTTCAAATCTATGATTGAAGTACCTGCATACATTCACTGGATCCAAAGAACACAGTTCTCCAGGTGTCTTGAATTCAATGTTTTCAATATTTCCATTTGCCTCTCGTAGAAATTCAAGTAAGTCTTCCCAGCCATACTCGGCACAGCTCAGAGTGAGGAACCATGTCGGAGTTCCTAAGTTCCTCAGCATACATTTTAAATCACCATGACGACGGTACCAGTACTCATTAGTACCACGCTGACACGCCATGAGATTAATTAAGTGAGAATCCAAAATACTGTCTTGGACATTGACTTTATGCATAAAATCACTTACCGAGATGTTTCGCATCTGTATACCACTTTTTAAGATGTGGTTCACTGCATATGACAGTCCAGACAGATCGCTTTCAAACAGGAGATGAAACAAATATGGAATGCATTGACGAAACCTAGGATCTTCTGCATACAATCGTAAAGTCCGGTATTCAGAAGCAGGAATTTGATGAGGTCGCTCATCATATCTTCCTCCTCGACCTGTGGGAAATAGCTGTGGGAAACACCGAGCTTCCAAACTTTCCTCCCAAACACTAATGGGACTCCCTTTGGCTTGTTTCATTTGAAACAACTCAATAGCATTCCCCATGACTTCCTTGGAATGCAAAGGATGAACACTATAATGTTCATATATTTCTTCACTTTTAGAGGCCTCTACTTTCTCAATTTGGCCAGCACACAAATCGCTATCCTCTTCATCACTTACTTCCTCTTCTGCAACATATACATTCTTATAGTACTTATTATTTTTCTTCAAATACAATGTTGCCTTTTTGACTTTCCTAACATCCACTAAATCTTGCCATAATTTCTTATTCTTTGTCGGAACCCCATTAACCAAGATAACCAGAGGTTCCTCTTCCACTTTTTCTACTCCAATTGTGTTAATGTTTTTGTTCAAATCTA